>NC_073228.2:131879621-132182651 GCF_029281585.2 Gorilla gorilla gorilla
GGACACAGGTGCATGTCCTCACTTGCCATATGACTTTTGAATGATTTGCATAAGCTATAAAACTGGAGTGGAGGTAATGCTCTCTAAACAGAAATATAGCTTTTTTAAAATAAAGACTGTACTAGAGGTTTGAGGGAGCCTCTACAGTGAAGATAATCCTAATGTCAAAAAGAGGTTGGGTAAGCCAGAAAATGAGGGTTTGGAGTGACCAAAAGGATTTACCCTCAGTCCTGTCTAGAAAATTAGCTAATAAAAGCTGAATTGAAAAGATGACTCCTTTCTGCTTCTCCTGACAGTATGGGCAGATGAAACTGATTCAGAGATAACAGACTGGAAATAAATTTCTGACTTTAGGTCCCAAATTAGATGGGTTTCAGAGCAGTCTGCATTCCAGTTCAAATATTATAGCAGAAACCTACAAGAGAGATTTGGGGGTTTTATTTTGAACTTGTTGACAGCTTACTTTTTAATTTTTTAATAATTATTCAAAAATTTCTATAGCCCACCATAGACTATAAACTCCTTGAGGGTTAGGATTGGCTCACTTTTTCCTCTATTGGGGGACATACTGTTTTGGAATAGTCCCCATAGCTACTACTGTAGCTGGCCTCTAAGATGGTCCTCAAAGATCACTGCCTCCTGTTACTCACACACTTGAATAGTCTTTTCCTACAATGTTCCAAAATTGGTTTGTGCAAGCAACAGAATACAGAATACAGAATACAGAAGTGATGAGATGTCACTTCTAGGATTAGATTATAAAAGACTGTGGCTTCTGTTCAGGTTTTCTCTCTCTCTCTCTCTCTCTCTGTTTCATCACTGACTCTGGGAGACAGCAATGTGCCATGTTTGAGCAGCCTTATGTAGAGGTTCTCATGGCAAGAACCTGCCAGCCTACCAACAGCCAATGAGAAACTGAGGCCCACCATCAACTATGGGAGTGAGCTTAGTAGACTCTCTAACCCCAGTCAAGCCTTCACATGGCTGCAGCCCTAGCCAACAGTTGGACAGCATCCTCATCAGAGGCCCTGCGCTGGAACCACCCAGTTAAGCTGCTCCTGGGTTCCAAAATAAATTGATATGTTTTAGGGTAACTTTGTTATTTGGCAACAGATATAAATAGCTGATGAATAGTCCATTAGGTTATCAATTTTTCTCAGTGGCCCTTGATCTAAATACTCCTCTCTAGTTAACCCCAGACCAGAACTGTCTTCCTTGCTTCCTGGGGAAGATAATATGGCCTTTTCTAGTTTGATGACTTCTAATTTCAGTTGAAGCTGAGTCATGCTCACATAATTTGCTTTTGGTTGGTTCCCCTGCTGCCTGAGCCACCTGAGATGCCCCCACTGCATGTCCATTTCTTCATGCATTCAACAAATACTTAGTGAGTGTCTTTGTTCTAGGAGCTATGGCTGCAGCAGTGAACAAAACTCAAGGCCCTTGCATCTAGCATACTCTCCTGATAAGCTGTATTTCCTGAAGTATGGTGCCGTCCTTTGGACCTCTTCTACCAGCTATCTGGGCTCCGAATCCCTATCTAAGCGCATGCTTATGGAGACCCAGCACTAGTTAGCCTTTTCAAAGTAAGCCTGAAAGACATTCTTATCATTTCCAACAACTCTTAATAATTACTGATAGTCATTTAGCCCATAAGAAAGGCAATTGCATAACTCCATGGTCCTGGTTATAAAAACATGGATACATTTAGTAGAGGTAGGAATTTGCCACACATGTCTTGCTTCCCTCTAATGTCAACCTTCCATGGCATTTAACAATGTTCTTCACACCATATATTTTTAATAAATCACATTTTATCAGTTGATAAACATTCTAATGTCACATTTCCCGCCCAACATCCAACTAAACCATGCAGATCAGTAATATACAACCAATTCACTTAAATCTGAACTATAAATATTGTCTAAAATGCATATATAATCATGTTTCAATGTCTCAGATATTTTTTTCACCCACTTCAGTCATCTTTATTCTAGCACAAACTCTAAGCTGGTGGAAAATCCATGTTTCCTAGGTCACCACAGCCAGAGAATAAATATATAGTCAAAACAATGATCACAAATATTTCCTGACTCAGCTTCTGTTTCTGCTAAGAAGTATGAGGCTTCTCAAGAACTTCTTCCTCTGTGTTCCACAAACTAATGTTCTTGGTGACCCCCTGCTAGTGCTTCTCTTCTCCTGTCCTTTTTATAGGGTAATATTTCCTCCTACTGAGGACATCAAAGGCAGCACCCACCACCCGTGTCTAGCTGACAGTGCAATACTTGCAGCCAAGGCCATCATCTACTGAAGCTTCTAGTCCACTTTCTGGCAAAGTTACTGAACCTGTTACATGTATATACCAGGGATTAGTCTGAGTATTAAGGATTAATTTGAGGGGGAAGACACAGTGTCACCCCTTTTCTATAGTACTGGTCAAAACTCCTTCTTTCCAGGAATAAAATTTTGCTCAGAAGACTCATGAACACAACATACTCCTTACCTCCTCTGCAAATTTTTCAGACTTGTTTATATGTACCTAAAGGTTGGGTGAATTTGGTTTACTCTTAAGCTAAGACACTTGATTTAAGGGTATCCTAGGAAAATCAGTCTGGGAGCCAGGTTAACCTGTGACTATTTGTGGAAGGCTAGAAGGCCTAAACTGGATAAATTTTAATTAATTCATTCATCCCATGTGAATTTATTGACAAAAACCTGTTTCCTGCCTTCAACATTTTCATTTCAGTTTTTACATTTTCAATCAGAGCCAATGAGGTTTATCACCTTATCCACTCAATAAGGTTAGTTTTTAGAAAGCCTTTGAATTACAACATGACAAGTTCAGCCCATTATAAAGAGGAAAGAGGAAAATCCTTTTTTTTTTTTTTTTGAGATGGAGTCTTGCTCTGTTTGATTTAGAGACACTAGATTTTTTTTTTTTTTAGCTGCTAGGAATGAAATTATTTCATTGGTGTTATGTTCAGCTGTGATTTTAAAACAACAAAAATAGTTCTTTTTGTGTGGTTCAGAAAGTAAGGGGGTTTTAACTGAGCAGGTAAGATTGCAAACTCTAGCTGCAGTCACAGCTTTTTCTTTTGTCTTTCACCCTGCTTATTCATTATTTGGATGTGTGCTGTTTCTTCCCTCAAGGTGACATTTTATAAGACAAGTTTGTTTTTTACAAACATAAACTTTGGATGAAATACACTAGAAGATAAAATAAATATATTAAGATAATTAGTTGAAATATATAACCCAGAGCTATGAAAAAGAAGATTCTGGGAATAGAGCCAAAATGGAGGTGAACATAGTATTTCAACCAGACTAAAAAAAAAACATAAAAATCAGAGACATATATATATATATATATATATACACACATCCTGGTCCTATGTTATGTGACAACTGGATAAGATGACCAATTCTGCATTTTCTTTTCCTTCCAATAGTTCATAAAAGGATCATCTGTAATCCCTACACCGTATTGACCTGAAATTTGTCTTTGTCGAAACTAGTCCTTATAGGTTCAAAATATTTCCTGATTGATGAACATATACATTCATTTTATGTAATGAAATAAATATATTCAGAAGTATAGAAAAATAGAAATAATAAATCTTGAAAAAGGAAGAATTTTAAAATGCATAGTATTTGCATTAATTTCAAAGTGGGGGAAAGGGTTATTTTTGTTTTCTTCTTTATGCCTTTCATCACTACAGATATAATTTTCTATAACAAACATTTTGCATTTGAGGGAAGTTCAAAAATAAAAAGGAGGAGGAAGGAAGATGGAAGATGATAACTGCCTGAACCCCATATGTGCATTTGTCCCTTTCCTTTGGTAGAATACTGTGCTAACTAGCTTACTTCACACTAGTTTAC
This sequence comes from Gorilla gorilla gorilla, assembly GCF_029281585.2. NCBI lineage: Eukaryota > Metazoa > Chordata > Mammalia > Primates > Hominidae > Gorilla > Gorilla gorilla. Next base: position 131,883,501 of record NC_073228.2, read on the forward strand.
TTAAGCCCTTTCATCCACCTGATAAGGCTGTACATTCTGTGTGAGTATCTTGAATGGCACACATCTAGGTGCCAGGGATGACTATACAGATTGTTCTCTTGGTCTATATAATAACAGTAACCACAAACAACCAGTGGTTACTGTTACTTCCGTTAGTAGAAGGTAACAGTCACCTATAGACTATAGTAAGCAAAATGTGGATTTAAGTCTGCTTCTCTTTAAGAAACGAGGGTCAAAATGCCAGAATGGACCATGGTAAAAGGAAAGCAATATTCAAAGATACTCGAAATTGAATTTGAATATTCAAGCAATATTCAAAAATGTCTTCTCCAGAATGTGAAGTTTTCGATAGGTTTTTCTGTGAATAAAGATTTATATATTGCTTTACAGAACATTTCCATTTTTATATTATATTTTATCTTTGAACTATGGGTTCAGAATACAGTCCCTAGGTTCACATGAAATAATTCCATGCCTCCAAACAGGAAGGAAAAAAATTGAGCCATTGAATGCCTGTGGGAAGAAACAAAAAAAAGTCTATACCAATTTGCAATTAGGTGATTAACACAAGAGCCAGTGGTAACAAGCAATGTGTTTTTATTCCAAACATCTTTGCTACAAATTGCGGTTAAAAGCTTCACCCTGAATTTTCTTTTTGTCTTTTGACTGTAGGGTGATGATATAAGGTAATTGCACAGTAAATGCAGAATGCTGCATGTTATTTCATGCAAGCCATTTAGTAACTACGTCAGGTAACCACACAGAAAACCCTTTTAATTACAAGATAGGATAGCTTGCATTACCCAGCTGCATTCTTTCTGGTTAGCCTTGACCTATCGGCTCATTGCTAAAGCTTCCATTTGTCCCAGGTTGTGCTTCACCAGCTGCCAAGGGCTACACTGACTCTGGTCGAGTGCTCCTGAAGCTTGAGGCATCACCATGTGGGGATGCCCTCTCTGGTCTCTCCATACATGGACTAATGGCTTGGCTACGATTGCTACTTGGATCTGCTCAGTTCTGGTTAGCAACACTTGAAAGATTCTTCTTGTCCTGGATTCTATGAAAAAAGTGAAAAGTATAGTTGTTGATGACTCAGCCCACACTGAGGAATAAATTAAATAGAGCTTCCTTAACAGCTACTTTAAGCAAATATATGCAAACATATATTCACTGTAAGTAATTAACAGTCTGGAGTTATTCCCTTTCAGCACTCCTTCTAATTTTTCCTCCTTAGAAAATGGTGACTCAGTTAGCTATATGTAGCTAAGAATAATATACCCGCAGTGATCTTACTTGTGTCCTCTTTTTTCATCGTCCTGGTTTACATGTTATCTACTGATATTCCTCCATTTTTGTGTAGTTCCACTTTCTACTTAAGTACGTGTCAGGGCTGTTATTTCATTTAGCAAGGTTGGCATGCTAATTTGCAATGCATATTCAGTATTTTTATGCTAATTGCTCAAAATTCAATTTCAAAATACACATAATGAATTGTATTTATAACTCTAGCTATTGTTGTTCCTAATTTGCTATGGAATAGATACTGAAACATTGAGAGACACTCTCTCAAGTCCTCCATAAAATATTTGCTTCTGTAAAGATTCCCTTTTCTGGGACCCTGGCTTTTGACAGTATGAGAATGACTGACTTCCAGGCTAAACGCTACTATGGAGGAGAGACTAGATCTTGTGCAGAAATTGGATCACCTTATCCAGTGTTTTCTCCAGCTGCAGCTACTGGAGGCCTGTTGCTTGACTATTTCATGGCGGCTTATTTGTGGTCTATGACTGTTATGTCTAAAGGAAATCATGACTTTCCCCCCCATGGGATTTACAGGTATGAGCAGTGACAGAAAGTATAAGTGTAACTTTTACATTACCATTAGAATAGGCCTATTTTATCTGAAAATTGCATCTAGAAGTGTTTCAGGTTAAAATATTTCACACTGGAGAGAAATATCAATGTGGTGTTTCCGGCCTCCAAAATGTTTCAATTCTTCTTGTTTTTGTAATGGTTCGTTGGTAGCAATATTCTGCCATGGGTCCTGAGTGAAACTGACAGCCCAACATGTCTCTCTTACTCCATCTCATCTTCAGCACCAACTCTTCCCAGAGGGGTTCTTTTCTGACCTTCCTGTTTTGATCAATACTCCATCCTCTTCCAAAACAGACCTGAACCTAGAGAGTCTTCCTTGACTTCTAGACCCCACACACATTATCAAGTAGCACAATCCTGTAGTTTTAGAACCATAAAGACAGGAAAGATATATTCAATTTTAAAATATCTAGTTTAATATATATTTACCCATAAAACTACACGGGTTTCTTTGCTTTGGCTGATTTTTTTTTTTTTTTTTTTTGACAGAGTCTTGCTCTGTAACCCAGGCTGGAGTGCAGTGGTGCAATCTTGGCTCACTGCAATCTCTGCCTCCTGGTTTCAAGCAATTCTCATGCCTCAGCCACCCAAGCAGCTGGGATTACAGGTGTGCACCACCAAGCCCAGCTAATTTTTATATTTTTATTAGAGATGAGGTTTCACCATGTTGGCCAGGCTGGTCTCGAACACCTGACCTCAAGTGATCCACCCGCCTCGGCCTCCCAAAGTGCTGGGATAACAGGCATGAGCCACCATGCCCGGCCTGAAATTATTTTATATCAGTATGGTAACATTTATTGTCTAAGGGTTATTAAAACATTACAATGTCTTTTGATAGCATCAGAAGAATACCTGAAACATGAACGTAGATCAGACTTAAATTTAAAATGTTGATCATGTGACTGACCTTGGATGTGGGCATAGTAACAAGGATCTGATACGCAAAGCAGTAAAATATTTTAAAATTTCTGCTCCCTTGTTCAAGTTTGGCGCTTATCATTACCACAACCAGGATAGTGCTGTGACTTTTTTTTTTAATATTTGATGATTATGAACTGTTAGTTACAATCTAGATTTGTGCCATAATGGGAAAAATACTAATCTCAAATGGAAAATGTTTATCTTTGTTTAGTTAAATATAGTTTGCTTCATAAACCAAATCTTTTGGATCACGGAATCACAGTTGGTGGTAAGATTGGGAATCACCACTATAGCCTCCCTACAAAAATAGCTCTTACCTCCATACCCTCTACTCCATTTCAACTGCAAATGCCCTAGTTTATTCCTTCCTTTCCTCTTACTTGGGCTATTATAAAAGGCTTCTAACTAGGCTTCCATTATTTTCTCTCTCTTGATTATATTCATTGCTACTCAAGTAATTAATCCTGCTCAAAACATTTTAATACATATCTATTGACATCCTAAGTATAAACTTCCTTACCCTGGCATTAAGCCCTCTGAAATACAACTGCAACCTGTATCCTAAGTCTTAACTTTCATTACTGCTTCACAAAATGCCTGTGTCAATCCAGATGTACTAACTCTTACTATTAATCATGGCAATTAGATATAAGGTTCTGAATTGTTGACTCCATGGGCCCAAATTTTGACTCTGCCAATAATTAGCTCTATGACTTCAAGTACATTCTTTAACCTCTCTGAAACTTAATCTCCTCATGGGCAAAACTGAGATAACTCAAAAAGTTAGTTGTTTGTCATTACTATTATTATTATTTAAAGTATCCTTCAGTTTCCTGCCTCTCAAATTTGCTCATTTTCTTTCATTTTGCTGAACATTCTCCACTCCTTCTTAATCTCTCTAAAGCAGTGGTTCTCCAAGAGTTGTCTTTGAAAAAGCAGTAACAAAATCACCTAAGAACTTGTTAGAAATATAAATTCTGGGCCCCATTCCAGATGTATTAAATAAAAGATGTTGAGTATGGGGCCTAGCAATCTGTGTTTTAACAAGTCTTCCAGGTAATCCTGATGCACACTAAACTTTGAGAATCAAGACCAATCTCAAATGCTGCCATCTAAAATTCTTTTTCTTTCTTTCTTCCTTTCTTTCTTTTCTTCTTTCTTTCTTTCTTCCTTTTTCTTTCTCTTGCTCTCTCTCTCTTTCTTTCTCTTCTGAGAAAGACACAGCGTCTCTTTCTTGTTTTTTTTGTTTTGTTTTGTTTTGAGACAGGGTCTCGCTGTGGCTCTGTCACCTAGGCTGGAGTACAGTAGTACCATTTCGGCTTACTGCAAACTCTGCCTCCAAGACTCAAGTGATCCTCCTGCCTCAGCCTCCCAAGGAGCTGGGATCACAGGCATGTGCCAACACACACAGCTAATTTTTGTATTTTTAGTAGAGACAGGGTTTTTCCACGTTGGCCAGGCTGGTCTCGAACTCCTGGCCTCAAGTCATCTGCCCACCTCGGTTTCCCTAAGTGTTGGGATTACAGGTGTAAGCCATTGCACCTGGCCTAAAATTATTTCTTATCCTTCCAAGGGCACCTGATCTCTTTCCTGACTAAAACATTTTGAGCAGCACTTTGTACCATACCTTGGCATTTCTGCTTTACCTTAACCATATGTGTACATTCATCTTATTCCTCCTTTACTTTTGCCAAATTGTTAACACTTTGCAAGAAGGAACTCTGCTTACTAATCTTCCACTAGCAATCAGGGCTTGACAAAGTGTCCTTCAAATATTTGTTTGACTACATTGGAATGAAAGAATCTGTGGTACTTACAGTACTAGAGAATAAATAACTAGAAAGAAAACTTTCTTTTTAATATCAATTAAAAATTTCCATTCTGGAAAATTCAACAGCAACATGGATTGGATGCTTCAAGTTCTTAACTAGCAGAGTTTCAAGAAAGGCAAAGGAGTTAAAGCTCCATCCTTATAATCATCTCTTCATTCTTTGGTTCTGTAGTGTGAGCCCTTTTTTTAAACATAACTTTCTGAATGCATAATGTTGGATGGGAAATGTAATATCAAGAATTGAGGCAAAATGTATGTGTAAGGCTGATGGTTCTGTAAAAGTACTTTCTATTTTATCTGCCTATAAAAGGTATACACAATGCTATTTGCGCTTCCCATTTTGCTTAAGTGACTTTGAACTCAGAAAGGAATCCAAGCTTGGCCCATTAAATTGCAAATCCAGTAAAAATAACACATAGTCTCTTTCTTTCTAACTGGATAGAGTCTATCATATACAAAAGGAAATTTAAAAATACTATTTTCTTAAACATCATTCACTAATTAGTACTAATATGCAATGTTTTAAAAGAAGATAAACAGAAGGAACTAGTGGCTCCTTAGATGTCTTCAAATCATGTGTGCACAGTGTGTGTGTGTCTGTATATATATTAATGTATATGTGTGTATATATATATAACAACACATATATACTGGAGACTAACTAAAAATAGAAACTACATACATATATACACTAATGAGATCTTTATTTTTAATTAGTTGGATGCTTGATATTGTCCAACTGATAGTTGGGTAGTAGTTGGGCACAGCCTTGTTTTCAAGCAGTTGTAAGTTAGTGTGACTTGCAGTGATGAAAAAGGAATTCACTGTCATTGGGTTTCTTTTGAGGCAGTGGTTTGTCTGTACTACTTACTTTGCTTGGAGACAACCTTTAATTCTCCACAACTTTAATAAATTGATATGCAGGCTGAACTCATAGATAACAGAAAGATGTCACCCTCTTCTAACTATATCTATCAGAAGATTGTTGACTTTTATTATTTTTTTGCCTTTGACAGAGAGTCATGTGCTTGCTGCCTTGTCAGATGTAAGGCAAAGGTTTATGAAACAAAATACAGTTAGTGACTTAAAAATTCTACTGTCTTTTAAACTTTTCCATAACAGTAGCATCTACTTATTTTATTTACTGAATATGTGAGAAAAAACAATAACCATGTTAACGACAGAAAGCTAAAGAAGCAGCTGCCTTGCAGGTAAAGTCCAATCAATACAGCTTCTAACAGGTATTTTTTCCCTCTATTTCTAAGGCCCTCAGCTTTACAGATTACTTCCAGAAGGAACTAGAAAGAGACCTCTTGGAGAAATTCTAAGACACTCCTGAAATGTTCTGGGAAAACTCTACTTGCTGTGGCTGGCTATGGAATAAGACAACAACAGAGATTTCAGAGACACTCTGCACAAGTCACAGAATAAATAATCAGCACACAGAATTCTATTCACCTGCTAGTAAAGGCCAAACAGAAACAATTCCAGAACCCATACCTTTATGATAAGTAGACTCAGTTAAAAAGAAAAAAAAAAGGGAAGATGATTATAAAATAAAAAGAAGAGAGATTTCTTTTGGAAAAGGGCTCTAGAAAAAATGCAAGCTCCAATAAGAAATACAGATTATAAGAGCAAGCAGGGATGAACCTTGAAAACATTATGGTAAATGAAGTGAAATGAGCCTGACACAAGAACAAATATTGTGGGATTCCATTTATATGAGGTACCTAGAATTGGCAAATTCTTGGAGACAGAAAGTAGGATTGAGGTTACCAGGGGCCATAGAGAGTGGAGAATGGGAAGTTATTATTTAATGATTACAGAGTTTCTGTTTTGGATGATGAAATGGTTCTGAAAATGGATAGCATAGCCTTGTAAATATACTTAATAACATTCAATTACACACTTTCAAAAGGTTAAAAGAATAAGTTTTATGTTACATATATTTTATACACTTTCAAAAGGTTAAAAGAATAAGCTTTATGATACGTATATTTTGCCACAGTTTTAAAAATATAATGTAAACAAATGAAAAAAAGCAAGTAAGGAGACCTTGTGATAGAAAGTCTCTCTGATACTAACATGTTATGAACTTACAGGAAAGAAAAAAAAAGTTTTCAGAAGAACTAAAAAAAGAAGAAATACATTGGATCCTCATCTGCAAGAATTATACTATGTTACCCATACAGAAAAACAACGGAAGATCAAAAAATAGAACAGAAAGCCAGCTAGCACTGAGCAGTGATATTTTTGAAAAGGGAGGTGATCATAAGTAGGACCGATTCTAATACTATCCTGTCCATTTACAATGTTTTTATAAAAGTTATTGTATTCTGTAGACCACCATCCTTACCTATGAAGAAGAAAAAAGGTAAAAAACAAGCCATTTACTGATAAAACAGTTGGCCAGAGAGGAAGACTGATTCTTTACCACAAAGTTAGAGATACTGAGTTGCAGCATAAAGGGTGAAATTGTATTTAAAGCTTCACAAAGAAAGGAAGGGCCGAGCGTGGTGGCTCACGCCTGTAAACCCAGCACTTTGGAAGGGCAAGGCAGGTGGATCGCCTGAGGTCAGGAATTCGAGACCAGAAAGGCCAACATGATGAAACCCCGTCTGTACTGAAAATACAAAAATTAGCTGAGCATGGTGGCGGACGCATGTAATCCTAGATACTTGGGAGGCTGAGGCAGGAGAATCGCTTGAACCTGGGAGGTGGAGGTTGCAGTGAGCTGAGATCATGCCATTGCACTCCAGCCTGGGCAACAGAGTGAGACTCTGTCTCAGAAGAAAAAAAAAAAACAGAGAGAGAGAGAGAAAGGAAGAAGACGAAATTAGAAAATCTGGCTCCATCAGGTAATGCCCAACACTTGAGCTTCTGTGATTTTGTGATTCAGAGATCTTTGGAAACATTTTAAACGCTCAGCATCTAGCAGTAAAAAGTGGTTAGTAAGTGTACCCCTGGATTACAGAAAATGATCTATATTCGTTAATAAACAACTATTTAAAAATACTTCTACTGTATATATTAAAGCAGCATTTCTTCAAGATGTAGCAATAGCATCTCCAGGGAACTAGTTAGAAATGCACATTAGTAGGCCCCACCCCAGACCTGCTGAATCAGAAACTCTGAGAGTGGGGTCAGCAATCTGTGCTTTTACAAACCAACCCCCCAAGTGACTGATGCCAGCCAAAGTTTGAGAGCCATTGTTTAGGATGGAAATCAGCAGAGAGGCACTTAGCAGGCCCAGCAGGTGGTTAACAAGACTGCACTGACCCAAGGGAGAATCATAAGCAGGACTCTTGCTGGAGGGAGCTGCTCCTGAAGAAAGGAACATTGCTGAAGCCCTCAAGGGAGGACTTTCTTCTCCTTTTCCAGGAGGATTTCTTATTTGACTAGGGAATTACTTGTCTGTTGCTAGTGTTAGTAAACTAGGGTTTTAGAGAAATCTGGAAAATAATTCTCAGGAGACAGCATGAATACTCCTCCTGCTTTCAGAGCACCTGCTCCCCAGCCTCTTCCTCCACATTTCTTCATATTGGAATATATTTGCAATTTATTATGTCAGTTTCCTCAAATCTTTCAGAATGTATGCTCATCTCACCATTACCAAGAAGACCTCTCAAGTTAGGCCTGCCTGATATCACTATCCAAATATTCTACAATAAAAGGATTTAGCTGGAGATTTCAGGAGCCCCATCAGATGTGTGTGTGTGTGTTCTTTTAATCTTTGGTCTTCTTTCCGTCATGGAGTATCTGGGAACAAGGTCCATATATAAATTAGCAGCAAAACCATCTGTTTATACTTAGATTAAGGTTATGAAACCCCCTTAACCTCAATATGCTGTCAAATGTGACTAATTGTTTTTTTTAAATCCGTGAACATATATATATATATTTAAATCCATGGGCATATGTTTCTTTTATAACATCATCCAGGTTGATGAATATTGACGTTTCTTTTTGCCAAGTCTTATCATCTTTTTCTAACTAGACTGAGTCTAATTTAGTTCTACAACCTTAAGCCCATGATCTGCCCCTCAGCACTGATACCTGCCTGTTCCCTTTTCAGGTGTATAACTAGCATTCAAAAAGAACAAGATCCAGCACTCTTTCTTTGTCCAGGCCCTGTTTCCTAAACCGTCATGTATCCTACCTTATTTCCCAACCTCTTGCACTGTGATCTTACCACTTCTCTGCAGCCTCATACCTGTTTCCAACCTGACATTGCTGCTACTTTTTCTTCTATAATTTGCACTGGTCTCTTGAATTATGTCTACTTCTGGAAGCCCCTAGTAACAACTGCACAGGATTCAGGAAACAGCACATCAAGCTAGGATTTCCAGCAGTCTCTTCAAAGAAAGCTGGGTAAACTGAACCATATGTAGAATTACACCACTAAAAAGTGTTTAATAGAGGTTTACCAAATCGTTTTGTTTTTCCTCCAAAACCAAAAACACACATATTCACTCTGTGCCAGTGCTTGCTAATGCCTTAATGCTAAATGTAACTTACCAGCCACCTAACCAAGAATCAGTGATTATAGGATTTATGACTATTGGAAGAGATAGTACACAACTCTAATTAGACCTTTTTAAAAAAATGTCTTGGAGGAGAATTTTTGAACCAATGAAATTTAGAAGAGAGAAAACATAATTTCTAAAACTTTGATAAAGAGACATTATAAGTCATGAAAATATGCATTGACTCTTAGAGTGTTTCAAGGAAATAAGGTAGCCTAATAAAGAGGATTAGCTGGGGAGCCAAATGGAAAATTTAATATACTTTTTTCTCCCTCGTATGTTATTTTCCCTTAATTTTCTTGGAATCTATGTTTGTGAAAGAAATAAAGATTTGATTTGCAACAGGAATATTTTACTGTCTCCATTACCTGAGGGTAGGCACCAACACTTTAGCTCCATGTATCAGTAAAATTGCCAAAGTTTGAGTAGTTCTGTTCAATTCAATAGTAACAACAACAACAACAATGACTGGATAATGCTAGGCAAACTGCAGTGACCAAAAAAAAAAAAAAAAATCCCCAAGTCATAGTGGCATGACATAATCAAATTTTAATTCATGTTCATACAAAGTCCAATACAGTCTAGGAGCTCTCCTGAGAAGTTCCCATTTGATAATGACTCAGGGATGCAATTTCCTTGCATACTGTAGCTACACCATAGCCAAGGTTCCTGCTGCAGAGGTGGAAAGAGATGCAGAAAATACACTGGCATTTAACTGTCCTGGCCCAGAAATGCTAATTTCTCTTCATATTTCATTGGCTAGAGCTACTCACATGACACTAACCTAACTGCTAGGTAGTCTGGAAAGTATAGAAGAGCACCAGAATATCTGGTGAGCCCTAAGAGCCTTTCCCACAAGTAGTGCTGATATATTGATTAATGCTGTCTATATTCCAAGAACTGTGCTAATTAATTTATGTGCATTATCTAGGATCCTCAAAACAACCTTTCAAGATAAGTGTTAATAATTTCACTTTATAAATGAATAAACCAAGGCTCACAAAAATTAACTAATTTACATGTATTCTTCTTTCTATCATGGAGTGTCTGGGAACAAGGTCCATATATAAGTTCTCTGATTCCCACAGAAACTTTTGAAGGTTTGTATTAGCTTTGGTTTACAATTGAGCCTCATAAACATAAACTAATTTTCCAAAAGTCAAAGGGCAAAAGTAGGATTTGAACCCTGGAAAGACTCTATCCTTTTACTTCTCCACATGCTGTGTACCAAGTGTACTGCTAGGCTCTAGGGATACCACAAACAAAAGGAAATGTGGCGAGGGGAAAGAGAGAGGCCTTATTTCTACAAAATGACATCAGATACTGCCACATCAGCACCATGCACTGGTGCCCCAAGGGAATGTTCACACCTGGACCAGGGATATAAAGAACATTATTTCCAAAGTCAAAAAGACCAGGCACTTGGTCAGAGTTAGGTTTTCCTTAAAGTGAATAGAGTTTTAGGTTAAGAATCCACAGACAAAAATCCATAATTTTACACAATCAATCATGGGTTGTAGAAATAAAATAAATCTTTTGTAAACAACTAAGAACAAATTTGTATCAATCATGCTAGAGAAAAGTTTATTCTATTCTCTTTATAGAAAATGATATAAAATTTAAAAATTGTTGACATGTAAAGAGGTAATCAAAGAGCTTACATCCCAAAATACTGGGAAAAGGACAGTTTAATTTCAGGAAGTTAATTTAATTTGTGGTATTTGTCAGCTCTTTTAAACTTGTGTGTGTGATTTCTTTTTCTACGTATATATCACTGTCGTAACTACTTTGTGTTCTTTTTCTTAGAGAGTCCTCTCCCACCCCCAATTATGTAAGGTTCAGGCCCCCCTAAACCAGGATTCACCCTTGCACTACCACATATTGGCAGGTAAAATGCTCATCTCACTGATCTAGCAGAATTTTATTTTTATTTTTATTTTAAGTTTTGGGGTACATGTGCAGGATGTGCAGGCTTGTTACATAGAATTGGTGTAAAATTTGAAAACCATGAAAAAATAAAACAATAAAGGATCTAGATGCTAATAATGTGGTTAGTTAACATGTTGACCATTTCAAAGCAAAATAAGTCTTTGATGTTTTATACTATTCATGGCAAGATATAAGTATTTAATCTGCAAAGACGTGGATTTGAAAATTCAGCTGCCAAATGTAAAGAACAGATTCCTAGATTATTATTAATAATATCTCTATAAATATTATATTTATCAATAATGGGTACTATTCAACTTTAATGGACACCTATGGCTCAGTTAGGCCAGGGAATAAAGATACTTGGATAAAAGTAGTGTTCATAAAATGAAGAAAGGGGCCCTTCTGATTCACTGTACATAAAATGAAACACTCTAAAGTCTCTAGGGAAAATTAGAGTTTCTGTCTGGCACAAAATGAAGTCGCCCTCTTGTTAGTAGATATAGGATACATTTAATCACCAAGATATAAAAGGAAATTTGATAGTGCCCAGAAAAAAAAATGCAACGCTAATGATTTGAAATTTAATAAATAATGTTAATGCTTATGCTCAGTAAATGCCTGATGGACTTTTCTTTAAAAAAATTTGCTACTATAGTCAACATTTTCAAAAATTCTACTTGGAAAACAGAAATAGCATTTCTCATACTGAATGTCTTTAATAGCATGAAGAGGAAAATGAGACTAAAAAAAGACATTGCCTGTATCAGTTTTTATCAGACTACCTAAAACATGTTACAGAGTTTAACTCGGTAGCCCTCACATTCCAGATAATTTTGAAATATACCACTGTTCTTTAACTGGGTAGCCTGTGGCCCAGAGAGATGAATCGATTTGTTGAAGGTAAGTAGTAAATACACTATAAGAATAAAGGTGGGGAGGAGGGGAGGAGAAGCTAGAATCTTGAGCACAAACTCCGAGCACAAACTTAAGAAATTCCAGTAAGTTTCTTAAAATAAATTATTCTATTTCCTCTCAGGAAGACACTAAGACCCTGTTTTCAATAAACTATGATAGCTCCAGAAATAATTGAGTGGTCAATCTGAGAGTCATTTAGATCGATCTAATTATATTCCAATGGCTCTAAATATACTGGGAACTATGGATAATTTTGAAGAATTTAATTCACAGAGAAAGTATAGAACCACAAATCAATAGAGAATGTGTTATGCTAGAAAATCCTTCTCATATAAAAATAGTTCTGTTCACACTTTGTACCTCCTCTAAATTCTACTTCACTCAAATTCTGGGAAACCAAAAAAAAAAAAAAAAATCTAAAACTAGATGGATAAAATCCCAGGATCTTTTTTTTTAAAAAAAAAAATCTGGAAAGGATTTTAAAGATCATCTCTTTAGCCTTCAACTCTCTTGTTCTATAGACCCTGAATGTTTAAATGACTTGTCTGAAATAGTCATTTAGATAGAGGCAGAACTAGGACCAGAAACCAAATCTCTCCACTCCTACTACCACAAGACTGTCAAAAATCACACTGCCTCTTCCCAAACCTTTTCCCACTCCCAAAAAAAGATTTTTTTTTAAAAAAAGTCTTACAGTGGATAATCACATTAAAAAAGAATCTGAAGGTATATGAGTAGAATTCCTAAGAGTTCAGATTTTTAAGAAAATTTTTATTAAGATAAAACTAATATTCCCAAGAGACAGACATTGGGAACACTATTTGGCTTTAAGGTTAGGAGTGGTGATAGCAAAGGAGCAAAACAGAAAGGTAAAGGCAGGGAGAAACTATGCAGAACTATACACTCAGTAACCCTATTGTGAGCCATATGCTGGATGCTGAGGAAAAGGAAATGAAAAGCTTTGAAATGCAGCTGTCCTACTTCCTGCTATTTCCATTTGAACCAAACTACTTTTCCACCAGGATCCAACACGTGTGCAGTGACACATGGAAACAGGGTGAGCTCATGAACACAGGGGAATAGTGTCCAGCATTCCCAGCACAGCACCCTGGAAGCACACAGCCACTCCCAACCTCCACCCCAATGGATGGTAAATGTGGAAGAAGACCTATTGATGGAAAAACCCACTTTGGAGCAGAAAAGGAAAGCCAAAAAATAGCTCAGGCACCTGGCTGCCATTTATGAATAATGCCAGCAGACAAAAAACGTTAGATCTAAAACATCTTAGTTCGAAAAGATCTTTATTCATTCAAATCATGGCAAGAAACTCCTTCAGGAACACAGGAGATAGTGGTACCAAAAACAGATAACCACGCAAACTATGCAAACTTGGAAAAGTGCATTGCTTTGTCAAAGTTCATTAAGTAGGTCTTAATATTTTAGCAAAAGAAAATCTTCCATCTGAACACAGGGCATGAAAAAGCTCATTTCACACAATGGAAGGAAGGCTTTTTTTCTTGTTTCATGTTTGTATGTTTCTGACACTGCAGTATTAACATTTTAAATTGAATCTTTAAATGATTTTTCTGATGTCAACAACATTATTGGGAAGGCCAAGCTCAGTAGATGACCTTAACTGAGGTGGTTACAGCATTGTTCCCGGTAATTCGGCTTTGTGATATATCCTTCTTCTCCTAGGTATTAAGGTCTGGTTTGAATTAAAGTCCGCAGCATACTCACAGCTGTGGGGAGTAACTGAAAGGACTTGTTTTCATCTGATGGCCAAAAGACTTTCTTGTAACATACAGTTTGTACATTTAATTACTTACTTGTTGGGCATTTATTGACCCTCTACACACCTGATGCCAAGCACTGTGCTAGGTATAGATATAAATCCTGACCTAGTTTCAAGCCCTATTTTTGCTGAGTAATTACATTTCAGTGGAGCATGATATTTAACCCCCCTGAGCTTGTTTCCTCTTAGGTTTATTGTAAAAACTGAATGAGATAATATATGTAAAATACTCAATACATTATGGTTTTAAGATGACAGTTTCTGCCTTTGAATATCTCGATTTGAAAATGACATGTACATGAATAACGAAAATGTAATATGCTATTTGCTACAGCAGAAGGTGTACTCTATAAGACAGTACAGAGAAAGGAGTGGCTAATTTTGTCTGGAGTGGGGCTGGGAGAAGGTCATCAATGAAGTGTCAGAAAGAAGGTAACCTTGACAGATGAGTAAAGAGGGGAAGAGAGAGACATTTAGAAAAGTTAAGATTAAATCTCCCAGGTCTCCTGGTAGCAGCAGAAAAGTTCACCCCCTCAGGCCACTGATGCTCCCTTTCTTGGAAGTTGAAAGTTGCGCACATTTCCAGCTTTGCCCCACACTGCCTGGCCCTGATGGCATTTCCAAAAAGCATTCTACTGAGGGGACTGATCCTTCCAAGGAAGCAGCTTAGGAAAAAGATAAGATAAAATCAGCAGATGAGTCATAGAGGAACTGAGGGAGAGGGAGGGGAGGACACCATTGGATAAATCTAGAGTTAAAAAATAAAATAGTTAAGATCACATAATACACTCAGGGTGCTTAGGACTTAGTATGTGTTCTACTAGTTTTCTAATAGAAAAAACTACTGGTTAAAAAAAAAAAAAAAACCTATTCGCCAAAATGTTAGTGTCTGTTTCTTCTAACATGTAAGGAAAGTATTCTACAGTGACAGACAAAGCAATAAGAATATCACTAATGAAGCAGTGATCTAGTATGGAGGTGGCAAATAGAAGAAGCCACTGCCCCCTCCCCTCCCTTTCCTCCCCCTAGGCAGGCATTATAAATTAATGATGGCACACTTTCCTTTTGAGACTGGATGCAACCTCTGATTCTTGGTCTTTATTGTCATCCCTGAACTAGTAGCCCTATAAATAATATGCTGAAAACACAGTGAACAACATGATATTGTGCCACAGAAAGATCAGTATTGCAGTCTCATTGGTCTGATTAAGAGAATCATATAAACTCTCAAATTTCAACTTGATTCTAGATATTTACTGTGAAATGAGGCTGAGACACAGTGTTAAATATTAAGGATTGGTTTACTCAACATTTATGCCAACTCTCTTCTAGCATGCAGAAGCTGGAAATCTAAAAAACAACATCTCTTGGTCCTTTTACATTCAGGTTTTAGGTTTCAATTCAGAAGGACTTGCATGAAGAGAAAGGTAGAGTTCAACGTACATATTCCTAGAAAGGTCTGTGCTGGAGGCAGCATTGTCTCATGGTCAGCCGCAGTAACCCAGGCTTCCTGATCCAGGGTCTTCCTGGCCCTGGTGGAGGAGGTGGCAGCAGCTCACCCGGATGCCCAGTTCTCTAATAAGGTTTGAGAGTCATTCCTGGAAGCTCAACCTAGACCCTGTTTCTTCAGCTCCCTCTGTCACAATGATTTTACAAACCTCTTAATAGCCAAATATCTTTCAGCTTAAACAGGCCAGGCTGTTATCTAAAACTGAACTCTGGCTATAACAAACATGAAAAACTACTGTAGACCATATTCACTGGAAAAAATAATTTGGCAAAAATAGTTCTAATGGCATGGATATTTTAGGTAAAGCTCATATTATTGTAGCTTCAACTGTTAACTCCCTATGAAAATAAATTCAAAATCTATATTTATATCTCCAAAGTCTGATCTTATCTGCCCTCCCATATCTTAAATTGCTTCTTAAACTTCTACACTTGGGTTTTCTGCCATCACCAATAAGTCATATATCAATAATTTTTTCAATCTTCCCTTTCATTATTCTGGTCACCTGGGCTCAAAACTTCAGCATAATCTCACTTCTTTCTTTGTCCTTTACCAAGCCCTAACAATTCTTTTTTTGCATAATCTCTCTTTCCCATTGGCACTATCATCAATCTAGTTCAGCCTTTTCTCACCTTGTGCTTGCTCTAGTGTAATATTCTCCTGTCTGGTTTCCCCTGTTTTTAGTATCTCCTAATCTCTTTGGCCCACAAATTTTTCCTAGCTATGGCACCCAAATTATCACTCCTAAAAATCATTCTCATTTTGACACTTCCTGCTCAAATATTTTAAGACTTCCTATACCCCAAATATAAAATTCAAACAATTTAGCTTGGCGCTCAAGGCTTCCACAGTCTGACTGCCAACTATCTATCCAAAATTACTTCCCATTACTTCCCTTCTTAAGCACTATAGCCAACTACAGCCAAACTTGCTTCTTCACATTCTCATTACTTACTGAAATACTATTCTGAAGAATCATGTTTTGTACACCATTTTTCCTTCCTTCATTGCTCCTTACTCTCTTCTCTACATTTCATGTAATATGAATGGAAAATCATAAACCTCCTCCATTACAAGGCAAAAAGGGGAGCGAAGACTCCAGAGCTATCTGAATGACAAATAGAAAAGAATTTACTAAATTAGGAAAATAACATTTTAGATTATTTTATTGTTTCAGTCAACTGACTATCAGACATATGTTTTATTTGGATTTTGGGAGAGTTGCAAGTTCTTGTTAGTCTTATGGTTCTCCAGGTGGAAAGGAGACCAACATACTATTCAAATGGACTAACATCATGAAATTATTTACACTGGATGACAGATAATGACAGATTATACCACTGGCTTATGTAACTGACCTTTTTGGTGCATATAATTGTGAATAAAGCCAGATAAGAACTTGGTTAACTTCAGCCAATTGAGACATCCATGCAGATGATCAGCTGGCTGAAACTCTCTATCACTGCTGTATATATTTTTTTTCTGTGACAATTTTAGAATCTGCTTCAGGAATGCATTGTTCATTTTATCTATCTCATCAGAGAGCCTCAACTCTACTTGAAAAACAATGGACTGTTTTTCTTTTTTCTCTTCAACCTTTCTCCTGTCCTGCAGTGTGCTTGCACCAGCAGGTAGAAGGATTCTCTTCCAGGTATGCAGCATCCTGACACACATCACCTCTCCCCTCTCCCTGCTCTGCCACTGTACTTTTCCACTTGAGGGCTCTGGCACAGTAGACCAACTGATGCATCTGAATTCACGCTTGCTGATTATGGTCTTAGGCTTATTTTGTTCATCTTGTTTGCTACGTCCATATCACATAAGGGACGGATGTTTAAGGCTTCAGTGTTATTTTTGGCTTCCCTGCCTATTTTCACTTGTCAAAACCTGAGAAGCTCCCATAATGTTTTCCTGTTAACCAGCTCTTCCATAGATAGTTAGTCTGGATGTTTCTCTTCATCTTCTCTTCATACCTCCCATGTCCAGTTCATAGAACTCTAGACCAGGCAAATACATTCTTCCCCATTCTAATAATATGTGTGCCACCAGTAGCCTAAAATTCATCTTCCTATTAATGACAACCATGATTCAGAGACTTCCCATTGTTGGTCCCATCTTGGTAATGTTTTAAATACTTTTAAATACTTATTGCTCATTTAAAGTCACAGAAGTTACTGGGAAAAGGTGAATGACAATGCTTCAAGTCTGTCTGGGATTTTTCCCCCCTAGGACCTTATTGCCCAAATATCCTCCAGAATCCCTTCCTTTCCCAACAAATGGGCTCAACAAGTCTTTTTAGGCTTTCCAAGCCAACTGTTGTGCTAGAGAAAGACAAGAAATAGGTCACACCAAATCTGCATATAGCCACATACAGGGACTCACTTTCTATTCTCCTGACTCAACTGTCAGTTCTCTTTCACCATGTTGGAATCCTGTATTTCCTGGTTTTCTTAATTTTCTACAAGAACTTTGCATTCTCTTTCTTTTTTTTTTCTTTTTTTCATTCCCCAAGTCTCTTCACACTCTGCTCAAGCTAGATTGCATTAGTTCCCACATGTCTGGTTCTTCCCTCTGGCAAGAAGATAAACAGTACTTTCTCTGTCTCCCCCTAAGCCCCATTCCTCTTCAATCTAGGATTGAAATCTGAATGGAATCCTCACCCTTTGTGACTTCTCTCCACAAATACCTTTCTCAAAAAAAAAGGTTAATCATACATTTCTCTGCACAAAGAAGCTGATAGCTGCTCTCATTGTACTTCATTCACCTATTTTTGGAAAACGTAGACACTTTTAAAACTAAAAAATGAGGGTCTTTGGGCCCTTCATAAATGTAAAACATGCCTGTCTTCCATCTTGTAAACTATAATGATCAAAAGCTTAGATTTCATCACTCATCGGGCCTGGCCAGGTACCCCCATGATATGTTCTCAGGGGGCCCTATACCTTCCCTTTATTGCCATCTTCAGTGTTATTCTCAATCATTTGTGTGATTATTTGCTAAACAACTGAATTCTTAACCCTGCACCTACCATTACCCTCCAATTTGCTGCTTGCTATCCAAAATATGAATGGAAAGCAGTAGGTTTCACAAGCATCACAGTGAATATTCAGCAGTATATGGAGAGATAACATTTCAACCCACAGCAAAGGCAGACAAGAATGAAGATGCACTGTAGGCATATGCTCTGAATGCAGATGGGCTGACAGCCTGTAGGCACCACAGAAAGCAAAAGAAAGAACTTCTGCTGGTACTGCAGAGTCACTGCAGAAGATTATAAACATGCCAGAACCTCCTGAGCAACAGAACCACAAGAGATACCTCAGTGGAAAAGGCTATTTGACTTCAACTCTAATAACCTGAACACGATGAAGGGCAATTAGCCTCAAGCTGTGGCCTCCACCAGGGCGTGCTTTTGGTCACCTTGCAGCAGGTGTGCCTTCCTCCTGTGGTCCAGAGCAGCCCCATACTGCTTCACCATCCATGCACCCCACTTCTCCAGGAAGAATCAAGTTTCTCCTCTCCTGCCTCAAACTGTAACACACTAAATATTTTTTCTCCTGATCACATATCAATTTGTTGTGGCTTCTTATAAACCCCTTTTGTGCTTGTTCCTAGGTCATGGAAATCAAGAGTAGAACAAATAATGAAGTACTCTAGGACAAAAGAGAACTGAATTCTAATCCACTGTGCAAATTTGAAGAATTTAAATAGCATTATCACTCTGCTATGACCTGGCTTTTGTCTTGAGCAAGTCACATTGCTGAGCCTGTTTCTTCAGCTGTTAAACAAAGGAGCCATCTGCTTCAGGGTTAGGTTGGGCTGGGTTTTCAGCTAGGGTTTTCTCTAGGACAGAGTTGGTCAAATTGGGTTTGTAACCATTTGGTTGGTCATAAAACCAATTTTTGTAATAGATTGGAATACTTAAGAATACATTGCACAGAACAAGACTATTTGTCTATAAACTTTTGTTCTATCTGTGAGTTGGGTGTTAAACATATTTCTTATTGTTAATAGAACTGAAATGTTTTTAAAATTCTGAGCTACAAATATAGAGAGACAGAAAATAGATTAGTGGTTGTGTAGGGCTAGACGTAGGAATGGGGAGTGACTAAATTGACTTAAAAATTTTTTTTAGGGTGATGGAAATGTTATAAAATTAGATTGTGGTGGTGGTTGGACACCTCTGTAAATATACTAAAATTCATTAAATTGCGCATTTAAAATGGATGAATTTTATGGCATTAAATTACATCCTAATAAAGCTGTTTGAAAACAAAGCAAAATACTGCTCTACAGGGCAGTGAATTTGCTTCAGGGCATCTATGGACTCTTCAAAAGTATATCATAAATTTTATTTTTCTGGGAAAGAGAATATAGCTTTTATTAGATTCTCAAAGGGATCTAAGAAGCATAAAACTTTTTAAGAACCACTAGATTAAACTGTCAATTTCCTCCTACCACTAAAATTCTATGACTCTAAAATTCTAAAGTTTATTTCTTCAAAATTAAAATGATAAAAAAAGTTTCATTTCCAAAACACTTGCAAGAATCTGTTTATTTATCCAGTGACCTGAGTGTATTGGCTCACATGTGTTAACATATTTTAAGAAATAAATCACTGTGCAAATTTGAAGTATTTGAATAGCACTATCATTATTTGATTATATTTTTATATATTTTATTATATTTATCTGCATTTGGTTTATATCCACAGGGTTTTTAGTCATAGATACATCTGTAATTTATATGCCAATTACATATGATAATGTTATTTGTACCTCCAATTTTTTTTCTCATATTGGTGATCCCTAATTCCAGGTGTGGTAGAGCTCACAGATCATGCACAATCTTCTCACTATGTGCAGGCCCTTTGGTAGCAAACACAAAAGAAAATCAAGAGATATAAAGAGATCATACAAAAGGAATTTTGTATATCTTCTGTAAACAGAAAGACAGATTGGAAATTTGTAAGCAAAGTTGCAATATGGAAATAGGAAAAGGCATTTCTGAATAAGGGGGATGTTTATTCAAGAGGTTGTGTTAGGTCCTTGTGTATGGGCAATGAGCTATCAGCCAACTACAATTACTAGGTTATGAGTTCTTGGATGGAACGGAATATGCCTACTTTGTCTAACAATGCTAAAAAACAGGCTATATGTACATGGTAAGTGATTAGTGTCTGTTGGTAATAACCAAAGGGATGGAAACAATCTAATTATCTATCGAGAGGGGACGGGTCAAATAAATTGATATTTTCAAACCTTTATAATAATGAGGTATGTTTACATGTGCTTTTAGAAAATGATCTCCAGAATATATTATTATATGAAAAAAAGCAAAGTTTAGTTTATCCCCTTTAAAATAGTAAAAAAGAAACATAAGGAGATTTTATATATAATATTTCTATAAGAATTCAGGATATCTGTTTATGGTGAATGTCCTAAGGAGTAGGACAGAGTTACTGGTGGGAAGGAGAATTGCTTTTCATTGTATACCTTTTTATCCCTTTTGAATCTTTTAATTTATAAGTTCATTAATTTTTCATTTAAAATATTTAAAAAATAGTATTACAGAAAGTAATTCTGTATCACTATGCATTCAGCTCTTTAACATACCATATCCCATTTAATATAAACAACAACTCATCTTACGGATGAATACATGAAGGCTCAGAGACCACAAGTGACTTATATAAGGTCACATAGCTAGACAGTAAATGGCATATTTAATACTTGACCCAAATCCTTGGGCTTCCTACTCACTGATGCTTTTCCCACAACTCCACAGACCAAGTGCATATGGATATAAAACCACAGTACATTTCAACATAGTTCAGTCAGGTCAATTCAGTACTCAAGCATGCTGGTTTTGCTACAGATGACAGATCAAGCTTAAAAGTACTACATGATATTTTTTCCACATGGCTCCTGCTCCTTCTAGTCCTTATAATTCTTTCTTATTGGGGCCCAACTTCTTCATTTACATGGCTCTTATCTCTGGCTTCCAGCTTATACATTACTTTTTTCCCATAGCTGTAATTAGCCCCTGAACTCCCATCATCTTGGATCTTCCATGCTACATTCATCGTTCCCTTCCAATATCTTTTATTCCTTTTTTTAATTGAACTCTTAGCTTCTACCTATTTACATTTCTTTTTTTCCAGGTACTAAGTTATCTCTCCCTTATTTTATACAACTTCCTATCTTCCTACCTACTCCCAAATTAATAAATCCCAATTAATCAATCAACTCCCAATTAATCAATTATCTCCCAATTAATCAATCTCTGCTAAGAGTTCCTTACCCTTTCACTGAGCATGGCTACTTTGATCCTTTTACCCCAAACATAAGTATTTATAATATTTTTATACCTTTGTATAGTATCCATTTTATAATTTTACCATATTCTTTAATAGCGACTCAACTGCACTTCTCTGATATTAAGACCATGGATAATATAACTCAAGAGTACGTTTTTTTAATACCAACAGTTCCATGGTTGGCAGTGTCCAAGTGGTTAAAAACATGTCTCTAAAATTAATCAAACCTGGGCTTGAGTCCTAGTTCTGTCATTTAATAATTGTGTGAGCTTGGGAAATTTTCTAAATCTTATCTGCTTCCCTATTTGTAAAATGAGGAGAGGAATACTTATTTTATAGGTTTCCTGTGATAATTGTGTGGATAATGCAAGCGAAGTGCTGCAGATGTTAGTGGACTCAATGTAAGTAGCAAGTAAATACCCCTCGTCTTAGCCTCACTACCGCATCAGCTCTCCACAAACCTTGCAAAACAAATCTTTTCCTTCTCCAAGACCCATCCCACCCACCTCTCAGCCTCAACACTACCTCAACACATCATCTGTGTTGAAACCAAGAAAATCTCATCATGCCACTTACACTAAGGGATTCATAGGAAAAATACCAAATATGCATCCTTTGGCACAGAATATTTTGTGCCTTACCCTTTTTGGAGTAAAGCTATAAAATTTCCTCTAAGTCATAAAACTCTAGATTTTAATCTCAGACATTTTCTTTTTGGAAACAATTAAAGTCTCTTTGTGCTGCATCAGAATTCACAAAAAAGCTATCCAGTGTCCATTTACATTAATTATACTGGTGATTGACTATGGCTATGCCAGAGAATGTATTCCAGGCTCAAGTTCTATTTTTTGATGACTGTTCTCAGGATCATCAGACACCTGTCCGATGTAGCAGCCGGAATATTTAAGCATCACAGTGCTTTTAAAATGGCAGACAATTGCTGTGGCTGCAAGAAAAAGAAAAATAAATCAATTAAAATAAAATAGCAGATAAGCCAAACCACAAAGACATATTTTAAACCAGGGGGTTTTAACACTGAACACCCTGATTTCAATTTTTTCAATGCTATCTAAATAGAAGTATATTATAATCCAAGATAATACAAGCCTATGGCTCCAAGCAAAGTCAGATGGAGAAAAAAGTAGATTTGTTTAAAGATAAATGAAAAGAAACATTTCTTCCTCACCTCTACACTTTGATTGTAGTTCCTGGAATCAAATCAGAATGGAGCTAGGCTCCCTACAAGCCCCACTGGAATGGATAAGAGAAACTGTGAAAAACTCTAAGGGACCAACAAGTCTTTTGCACTGGAAGGAATCTTCAGAGATTTTCCTGACCCTAGTCCAACTCCAGTCCCCTTGTTTTACCAAGCAGGAAACAGGATTAGAAAGATAAACTGAAAGTCCCAACATGAATTCTAAAGATTGTCAAAGGAATCATAATAGTGAGATTCAAAATAATATACCTTCTATTTCTCACCCAGCGCTAGGTGATGAAGGCTGGGTATACAGTATAATTGGTCTAAGTGAGCATTGTAACCCATTGGGTTACCAAATCAGGAATAAGCATGTGACCTAGTATCAATCAAACAAATATAAGGGAAATTTCTATGGGGATTTCTGGAAGGAATTTTGATCCTTAATAAAAAAAAGAAACAGTGAGAAGGACTATATCTTCTTCTGGTTGTGAATGCATAACTTTGAAGATGCAGTTCCTGGAGCTATCATAGGTGTACTGCAAACTTGCCTTAGACAAACCTTAGAAAGAAAATCAAACCACTGAGGGTGGCAGAAGGGAAAGATACAAAGAGCAATGGTCACTGAGAGTACTGTTGAATTGCTGCACCCAAGTAGAATAATTACTAAATTTACTAAAAATTATTGAATTGTGCACTTTCAATGGGAAAAAACTATGGCATGCAAATTATACCTCCAGAAAGTGTAAAAAGCAAACATTTGATGAATTACTGAAATACCTAAATCATTCGGTAAAGGATTTGATGTAAACAACTGGTCTACCCAGTACCAAACAAGATATAAGGATGCAAATATATTCCTTTAGGTGGATTAACAGATGAGTTGTTCTGACTGAAAAATTATTAAGTTAAGTCTAAAGTGAATAAAAGAAGAGAAAAAGGGTACTAAAATGTCAAAACAAGAAGCAATCATTGACAGCTACATTTTAGGAAATATATTCTAATATCTGAGGCAGAACCTCAACTGGGTTTGGACAAAAAAGAAGTATTTGGGGTAAAACAAAAAAGTGTTTAGCATATTCTGACAGTGGAAAAAAAGTAGGGAAGTGCGATTGTTAAGGGTTAGGTTGAGTGTTTCAGTTTGTGCTCAGAAAGGGCTATTTATAGTTATTTAGGTTTCAAATTAATATTCAGATATTTTTACAGGTAAGATATTCTTAAACCTTTGAGGTCAACATCCAAATCTTTCACTTAAAAAATCTAATATTTTTGTATAACATAAGAATAATCACTTTCAGATGTTTTTATTGTTGTTTTTAACTGAACATGAGTTCAAGTAACTCATGTTGAACAGATTACAATCATGTAAATAATTCTGTTTAAATACTTAATTACACTTTGCCACATTTTAAATTATAAATTTAATAGATTTGATTTTTTGCAAGCATTTCAAGTGTCTGCACAGGTATACCTATACCCTAAAAAGTAAGGCCTTCCACAGCTCCTTCATCACTTCTATAGAGCTAATAAATTATATCTATGAAAATATGAATCACGATTGTTCATAAATATTCTGAAACTGATTTTAATAAATTATTCAAATTCTCTTATATTTTTCCTCTTAAGTCACATATCTAAACCAAATACATATTTCAAATGAAAGTGACATGTGTAATCTCTTAGATTAAATAACACATACACATATTTCCCTAATGATTGTGTACAATGTTCTTATATAAAAGCCTAAGTATCATGGGTTTCATTTATTTCATTGCATCCATTTTAATTCTAAACCTTCCTGAGTTTCAAGAGATTTACTTAGTGAGGGAGATTTACCATCTCAAGTATTAATAGAATGAAGTTATTAAATCAAAGTTCTAAGATCTTGATAGTTATTTATTGTTCAGAAATTTAAGACCAGAGAGTGGAACTTGAAATCTATACTTCCATGATTCTTCCAGAATCACAAAATAGATTGCAGCTATTTTATACAAACTGCGTCAGCAAGTCTATGCAGCTCACAAACCAATTTTAATCACCTAACTGGGATAGCTAGAATTCTGCATCCTTACCATGACTGCAATTAACTTCCTTCATGCTCTGACTTGATTCCATTAATTTCCTTACTGTCTGATAGGACTCTGCAAAATTTTTGCATTCTTTTAGTCCTGATTGGATTTTGTATGCCTCTCATACTTTGGTCTGACTCTAGACATACTCATAATCCTTTTAATGACATACTTGACTTTGCAGTGGATCTGGCCCACAGTGTCTTCTATCCTTTAACAGAGTTCTTTTTGTCAAGGATCAGGTGCCAAAGAAGAAAGTTTGTGAGGTCACAAAATTGATACCCAGGTCATTACTTTCATGATGGAAGGTGATCTATAGTGTTGGAATGGTTAGAGTGGAAGCCAAGCAGGGAATAAGTGCAAGGTGGTCAAGAAAGACTCACTGGGTGAAGTAACACTAGTGGCCTGATAGAGGAGTAGAGAAGACGGAAGCTATGAGAATGTGGTCCTACAGGAAAAATGGCTCCATTTACTCTCTGGGAAATTTATGATGATAAAATCCAGGGTTAATGCCACGCCCATATATGGAAAATATGTTGGGAAAGTGAACCTGTGCAAAATTAGAGAGTGAAAGATTTCAAAGTGGAGAAGCCTAAAATGTACTAATGTAGATGTAAAAGGCATTAGGGTTGGTGGCAAAGGTAAAATGAAGAAAGAAATTTGATCCAAGAGCTCCAGCCATCTACTAAGAGAACCCCATGCCAAAAAATCCCTATTCAACTAACATTTTGGACAGTCCAAGGATGTGTGAGCAACAAGCCAGCTACCTCTTCATTTTAAGCCACATATGGTATATCAAAAATTTCTACTGGTGACAAGAACTGAAATAATACAGTTTCTTCAGAGCTGGTAGTGATAATGAAATTTGATCGGTAGCAACTTTAAACATAGTGTTTTTGAAAATAAAGGTTTGAAAAAGTGATAAAAATGTGTTATTGTACTACACTGAGTTAATCTCATCTTTATTTAAAATCATACTCCAAGGTTGGTCTACATTGCCTTCTATATTCTTGCAAATGTTTCTGAATTGGACGACCTGTGATTCAAACAGAAAAAGTGAAATGTAAGAAGCCAGAAAACTTATTGCTCATAAATTTCCTTAAAGGAAAGAAGAGGAAGAAATGTTGGCACTCAGCTTGTTTCCCTAAATGGTGAATGGCTTCATCATCCCACCCCTAATTCAAGTGCTTAGAAATTTAGCAGAACAATTGATGACAAATTTAACTTGACTTTTGCCAGAGATATGAAAATTTTAGTTACAAATAGGATTGCCATATTTATCAAATAAATATTCAAAATACTCAGGTAAATTTGAATTTCAGATAAGTAACAATTTTGGTAGAAGTATTTAACCAAATATTGCAATAATGCATGGGACATCATTATACTAAAAAGTTATTTATTGTTTATTTGAAATTCAAATTTAACTGAATATGCTGAATTTTATCTGGCAACATTATGTTTTCAAGTGAGTAGAGTTTAGTGACTTGAAATTAAAAAGCAATGAACCAGAGGCTGTATGACAAATATAGCTCATAAGGGTAATAACTTTACCCAAGACTCTAATTTCCTTCCATTACCTATCCCGTGCTCCCATCCCTGTAATATTTTTTAAATTTTCAAATTTTAAGTTTTAGTCCAATTTTTACATAGGGATAGTCAAGTGAGTAGCAACTTTGAAAACCAGCTTGACTCTAACAGAAAATCAGTCCTTCTCCCAGTCAGAAGGCATTCTAGATTTAAAAGCTTCATTTATTTATGTCAACATTTTTAGCTAATAAGAAAATAAGCACAGTTTATACATAGTTGTTACAACCTACTAAATCAGCTAAAACCTTGCCTGTTTAATAACTAATATACATGTCATATAAATGAAAATAAGTAACAGATTACTGACTTCACATTTTTTTTTATTATTATACTTTTAAGTTTTACAGTACATGTGCACAATGTGCAGGTTAGTTACACATGTATACAAGTGCCATGTTGGTGTGCTGCACCCATTAACTCGTCATTTAACATTAGGTATATCTCCTAATGCTATCCCTCCCCCCTCCCCCCACCCCACAACAGGCCCCAGTGTGTGATGTTCCCCTTCTCATTGCTCAATTCCCACCTATGAGTGAGAACATGCGGTGTTTAGTTTTTTGTCCTTGCCATAGTTTGCCGAGAATGATGGTTTCCAGCTTCATCCATGTCCCTAAAAAGGACATGAACTCATCATTTTTCATGGCTGCATAGTATTCCATGGTGTATATGTGCCATATTTTCTTAATCCAGTCTATCATTGTTGGGCATTTGGCTTGGTTCCAAGTCTTTGCTATTGTGAATAGTGCCACAATAAACATACGTGTGTATGTGTCTTTATAGCAGCATGATTTATAATCCTTTGGGTATATACCCAGTAATGGGATGGCTGGGTCAAATGGTATTTCTAATTCTAGATCCCTGAGGAATCGCCACACTGACTTCCACAATGGTTGAACTAGTTTACAATCCCACCAAACAGTGTAAAAGTGTTCCTATTTCTCCACATCCTCTCCAGCACCTGTTGTTTCCTGACTTTTTCATGATTGCCATTCTAACTGGTGTGAGATGGTATCTCACTGTGGTTTTCATTTGCATTTCTCTGATGGCCAGTGATGGTGAGCATTTTTTCATGTGTCTTTTGGCTGCATAAATGTCTTGTTTTGAGAAGTGTCTGTTCATATCCTTCGCCCACTGTTTGATGGGGTTATTTTTGTTTTTTTCTTGTAAATTTGTTTGAGTTCATTGTAGATTCTGGATATTAGTCCTTTGTCAGATGAGTAGATTGCAAAAATTTTCTCCCATTCTGTAGGTTGCCTGTTCACTCTGATGGTAGTTTCTTTTGCTGTGCAGAAGCTCTTTGGTTTAATTAGATCCCATTTGTCAATTTTGGCTTTTGTTGCCATTGCTTTTGGTGTTTTAGACATGAAGTCCTTGCCCATGCCTATGTCCTGAATGGCATTGCGTAGGTTTTCTTCTAGGGTTTTTATTGTTTCAGGTCTAACATTTAAGTCTTTAATCCATCTTGAATTAATTTTTGTATAAGGTGTAAGGAAGGGATCCAGTTTCAGCTTTCTACATATGGCTAGCCAGTTTTCCCAGAACCATTTATTAAATAGGGAATCGTTTCCCCATTTCTTGTTTTTGTCAGGTTTGTCAAAGATCAGATGGTTGTAGATATGCAGCATTATTTCTGAGGGCTCTGTTCTGTTCCATTGGTCTATATCTCTGTTTTGGTACCAGTACCATGTTGTTTTGGTTACTGTAGCCTTGTAGTATAGTTTGACTGACTTCACATTGTTAACTGAAATTTTAACAAAAAGTGATCAATTTGTCATATGTTGGTAATAAAAAGTCATCCTCATTAAATATCAAATGAGAATAAATGAAATTCCTGGAGAAGGAAGTGAAAAAAAGATAGAATATCCATGGTATCAGTACAGACAGGGAGAGGAAAGAAAGTAAAGGTGAGCAAATGAATGCCTCCCAAGGTGTAGTGGGCAGAATAATTACCTCCCCAAAATTGTCCATGGCCTAATCCTGGAACCTGTGAATATGTTGCCTTATACGGCAAAAGGAATTTTCAAGATCTGAATCAGGCCAGGCACAGTGGCTCACATCTGTAATCCCAGAACTTTGGGAGGGCAAAGTGGGAGGACTGCATGAGCCCAGGAGTTCAAGACTTGCCTGGACAACAAAGGAAGACCCTGACTCTCCGTCTAAATAAAATTTAAATAAATAAATAAAAATATGTGAATAAATTTAAGAAATTTGAGACAGGGAAATTATCCTGGATTATCCGGGTGGGCTCAATCTAATCACCTGAGTCTTTAAAAGTGGAGAACCTTTCCTGGCTGTATAGAACCAGAGAGATAGCAGCATAAGGACTAGACCCACTGTTACTGGCTTTGAAGATGGAGGAAGGGGCCATGAACTGATATGGTTAGGCTTTGCATTCCCACCCACATCTCATCTTGAACTGTAATCCCCATAATTCCCACATGTGAAGGGAGAGATCAGGTGGCACTAATTGAATCATGGGTGTGGTTTCCCCCATGCTGTTCTCATGATAGTGAGTGAGTTCTCACGAAATCTGATGGTTTTATAAGTGGCTCTTCCTCCTTCGCTTGGCACTTCTCCTTCCTGCTGCCTTGTGAAGAAGGTACTTTGCTTCCCCTTTGCCTTCCACAATGATTGCAAGTTTTCTGAGGCTTCCCCAGCCATGGTGAACTGTGGGTCAATTAAACCTCTTTCCTTTATAAGTTACCCAGTCTCAGGCAGTACTTTATAGTGGTATGAAAATGGATGAATACATGAACCAAGGAATATAAACATCTAGAAACTGAGGGAAAGAAATGGATTCTCCCCTACAAAGGAACTAGAAAGCTCCTAGAAAGGAACTCAGTGCTGCCAACACCTTGCTTTTAGCTCAATGAGACCTATGTTCTGGCTTCTGGCCTGTAGAACCAATTATAATAAATTTGTGCTGTTTTAAGCCACTGTTTGTGGTAATTTGTTAAAGCAGCAATAAAAACCAATACATAAGATTTGACTGTTTTTAATTAAAACACATACAATTTTAGAGTGTGCATTTTCCCAGGAAAGGTCTCAGTGTTGGGATCTCTACAAGGATATAAAAGGATTTTCTCTTGATACCTGCCTGTGAATTTGCATGCTAACTCCCACCCTGCCCCCTCATCTTCACCCCTGAAATTTACAGAGTTTGTAGGGATTGTCAAGATGTTGGCTACTCCATATGCAAAAGAATGAAGCTGGACCCTTATCTTATACACAAAAATCAACTCAAAATGGATTAAAGGCCTAAGCATAGACCTGAAACCATGAAACTTCTAGAATAAAATAGGGGAAAAGCTCCTTGATAGTGGCCTTGGCAATGATTTTTTGGATAGGAAAAGCTCAGGCTACAAAAGCAAAAATAAACAAGACAAACTACATCAAACTAAACAATCAGCAAGATGAAAAGATAACCTACAGAGTGGGAGAAAACATCTGTGAACCATATGTCTGATAAGTGGTTAATATCCAAAATATGGCCGGGCGTGGTGGCTCATGCCTGTAATCCCAGCACTTTGGGAGGCGGATGCAAGCAGATCACGAGGTAAGGAGATTGAGACCATCCTGGCTAACACGGTGAAACCCCGTCTCTACTAAAAAATAGAAAAAATTAGCCGGGCGTCGTGGCGGATGCCTGTAGTCCCAGCTAGGGAGGCTGAGGCAGGAGAATGGCGTCAACCCAGGAGGCAGAGCTTACAGTGAGCCAACTTCATGCCACTGCACTCCAGCCTGGGTGACAGAGTGAGATTCCATCTCAAAAACAAAAACAAAACCAAAACCAAACAAACAAACAAAAAATATATATATATCTCTCTCCAAAATATATATGAAATTCACACAATAGCCAAAAAAATCTGAATAACCCAATTTTAAAATGGGAAAGGACCTGAATAAACATTTCTCCAAAGACTAAAAATGTCCAACAGGTGTATGAAAAGGTGCTCAACATCACTAATCATCAGGGAAATACAAATCAAAACCATAAGGAGATACTACCTCACAGTTGTTAGGATGGGTCTGTAGTCCTAACTACTCAGGAGCTAAGGTGAAAGGATCATTTGAGCCCAGGATTTGAGGCTGCAGTGATCTACGTATGATCACTCCAGCCTGGGTGACAGAGTGAGACCCTGTCTCAAAAAAAAAAAAAAAAAAAAAAAAAGAAGGAAAAGAAAATATTAATGTTCTATCGTAGAACCCTTAAAAGGACCTTAAAGATGAACCAATTCAACTTCACTCATTTACTACATAAATGCCTTTTTCAAATTCTTCATGTGACAGAAAAATGAGTTGAGCTAACAAAATGAAGGCAGAATTGTTAATCTGATAACAGTAGTATGAATAATTCAACAGAAGCAAGGAATTTTTGTACTGATACATTGATTCATTTACAAAGCTAGAAGGAACTTTTCTGCTGTTTGTAAAATTTTTGTTTAGAGAAAACCCACCAAGCAATAGAGTGAACATTTAGCACCTTAATCTTAGATGATGAATTCGTTAAAGAATTTAATGGCAGGCTATTAAATAATTTGCATTCACTAGCAGAATACAGCAGTGTGGTGACAAAAATCTATCAGACTTAAAATTAAATGTAGTACATTTGCTAAAAAGAGTGATCATGTAATCTAAAAGCAAGTCTAGAAATTAGCTGGTTAACATTACGTGTTTTTCAATGTTTTGAATTTTTCTCTTTATAAATGGTTTCAGCATAGTTTTTAAAAAGAGGTCCTAGTTACTAGCGTTCCTATACACCAACAACAGCCAAGCCAAGAGCCAAATCAGAAAGGCAATCCCATTCACAATTGCCACAAAAAAAGAATAAAATACCTAGGAATATAGCTAACCATGGAGATGAAAGATCTCTACAATAAGATTTACAAAATACTGCTCAAATAAATCACAGAAGACACAAACAAATGGAAAAACATCCCATCCTCATGGATAGGAAGAATCAATATAATCAAAATGGCTATACTGCCCAAAACATTTACAGATTCAATGCTATTCCTATCAAACTACCAATGACATTCTTCACAGAACTAGAATAAACTATTTTAAAATTCATATGGAACCAAAGAATAGCCTGAATAACCAACGTAATACTAAACAAAAAGAACAAAGCTGGAGTCATCATGTTACCCGACTTCAAACTATACTGCAAGGCTACAGTGACCAAAACAGCATGGTACTGGTACAAAAACAGGCACACAGACCAATGGAACAGAATAGAGAGCCCAGAACTAAGGCAGCACATCTATGACCATCTGATCTTCACAAAGCTGACAAAAATAAGCAATGGGGTAAAGATGCCCTATTCAACAAATGGTTCTGGGAAAACTGGCTAGCCATATGCAGAAGATTGGAGCTGACCCTTTCCTTAGACCATATACAAAAATTAACTCAAGATGAATTAAAAACTTAAATGTAAAACCCAAAACTATAAAAACCCTGGAAGACAACCTAGGCAATACCATCCTGGACATAGGAACAAGCAAAGATTTCATGACAAAGATACCAAAAGCAATTGCAACAAAAGGAAAAATTGACAAGCAGGATCTAATTAAACTTGAGTTTCTGTGCAGCAAAAGAAGCTATCAACAGAGTAAACAGTCAACCTACAGAATGCGAGAAAACATTTGCAAACTATGCACTTGACAAAGGTCTAATATCTAGCATCTATAAGGAGCTTAAACAAATTTATAAGAGGAAAACAAATAACCACATTAAAAAGTGGGCAAAGGGCATGAAGAGACACTTCTCAAAAGAAGACATACATGTGGCCAACAAGCATATAAAAAAAAGCTCAACATCACTGATCATTAGAGAAATGCAAATCAAAACCACAATGAGATACCATCTCACACCAGTCAAAATGGCTATTACTAAAATGTCAAACAAAACAAAACAAAACAAAAAAGATGCTGGCAAGATTATGGAGAAAAGGGAACACTTATACACCGTTGTGGGAATGTGCATTAGCTCAACCATTGTGGAAAGCAGTATGGTGATTCCTCCAAGAGCTAAAAGCAGAACTACCATTTGGCCCAACAATCTCATCACTGGGTATATACCCAGAGGAATATAAATCATTCTACCATAAAGACACATGTACACGAATGTTCACTGCAGCACTATTCACAATAGCAAAGATGTGGAATCAACCTAAATGCCCATCAATGACAGACTGGATAAAGAAAATGTGGTATATATACACCATGCAATGCTATGCAGCCATAAAAAAGAACAAGATCATGTCTTTTGTGGGATCATGGATAGAGCTGGAGGCTATCATCCTTAGCAAACTAATGCAGGAACAGAAAACCAAATACCACATGTTCTTACGTATAAGTGGGATAGAAATGATAAGAACTTCTGAGCACAATGTAGGAAACAACAGACACTGGGGTCTACTTGAGGAGGTAAGGTGGGAGGAGAGAGAGGAGCAGAAAACATAACTATTGGGTACTGAGCTTAATACCTGGGTGACGAAATAATATGTACCACAAACCCCCGTGACATGTATTTACCTATGTAACAAACCTTTACATGTACTCCCAAACCTAAAAGTTAAAAAGAAAATAAAGTTCCCAAAACTTTATTTCTCTCTAGCTTCTTCTCCAAGAGCAAGTGATTAAATCATGACAATGTTTCTAACTATGAATGTCACACATAAAATATGATACCAATTGAAAGTATATAGCTTGCAAGTACAATTAGGAATTATAGAAACACAGACAGCTCATCAGTGTTAATTCAGGCATGCTTTTGAACAATGTTCTGTCTACATATTTGGGTTTTCTGATTACCTAATTTTCCTTTCTTGTCTACATTTCTCAACAGAGATTTTTAGTTTATCTTAGAGTATTCATCATGGCTCAACTTATAATTTCAAGCGAAGCATGGTTCAGAATGCCCTCCATTTTTAGCCCTTCACAGCCTTTGGTTATCTAAAAGTTACCTGTTCTGATGTCCACATCAGTATGCTAAAGTTAGGAGACTATGACACTATATTCCAAAGATTTTCCTCAGAAAAATGAAGACAGCTGTTGGCTAATCAGTCTGAAGTGCTTGTCTTTTGCTTATAAATCAGGTGCTCCTTAAGTTATAGTTCTTTCTTTCCTTATCTGTATTCATTCAGCAGCTGATGAAACTGTGCTATTATCTTCCAAATAATCTGGCATTTTCTCTGCAGAATTGTAAAATCAATATAAATCAGCTGAGAATTAAGGAAAGCGGTAATAAAAATCCTGAGGCAAAGTTAAAAAATTATAAGTTTTCTGATGCATGATTCTGATTTAGATTAGTTTTCAGGTAACTGTTTGAGGGTCAAGAAAGAATACATAAACTGATGATGATCTGGGTAAAATCTGTAAAAAATGGAAACTTGGTGTTGATATAAAAAGATGTTAACTGTATTTATTATACAACATAAACATCAACATGTATCCGACAATGGAAGAATGCTCTGTAGCTAAAGCCAATGAAGAGAGAAATTTGGTAGATGATAGACAGACAGACTGCACTGATTCTACGAGCCCCCAGGATTTTGTATTCCCTTGAGATGTCTCAGTGCCTGGTCAGCAGCTGGTGGAGAAAGGTCAGAGTGAGCTGCACCGTAAATCAATGGTACAGAGAGGCAGGATGAGTGGCTGGGCAGAGGCGGGGGAGGGAGGGACTTAATAGGAATAAAAAGAGGAATAGGTTTTGAGATGGCCAGTTAATGGTTACTGAACCGGAAAAATAGCACTGCAGGTTGCAGAAATGGCTAATGTCAAAACTTTGCATTATAATGAGATCTAGCTCAACCGTAGAAGGTTTTTACTTCTACAGTTTCTAATAATCTGAATAAAGTTTCTTAAAATGCCACATTTATTCTCCAAAAGTTTAAGCATTGGTAAATTCAGAGGGCATACTAGTAGGGTTTGTAAAACAAACAAAGAAAACCCACAAAAATATTATTTTAGTAATAAATTTGCAGACTTGTTCATTATTTAACTTATGCCATGTATAACTCTGAGTTGTAACTTCTGGCTCTATATCTGAATTCTCATCAAGTATAAAATAATCATACTGAATCTAAAAACTCATTTCAGAGAGATGTATGGTTACAATTTTTTTTAACATCAATAAAGATCCTCTTCAAATTCCCACTAAAATTAAACCATAAGTGCTACCATTTCTAGGGTTTATAGTTTTTAAACCAAAAAACAAACAAAAAAAAGAAGGGATATTTACCTGAGTATACCAAATAAACAAATATTTTTAAACATTTGTTTAAATTGTTAACTTTGGCATATTGTAATTTAGAGGAAAATATCCCAGAAATCTTTTAGCCTAATTCTCCTCATAGTACAGATAAGACAGCCATGCACATTGCAACCCTGGGTGCCCAAAGTCACACTACAAATTAAGGTCACAGGCAGAAAATTGAATCTAGGTCTCCTATTTCCTGGTCCATCTTCCTTTCTTCACCAGAAAAAAATAATTTTAAAAATGTATAAAGACTATCATGGTAAGATATTAGAAGAATGCTTCAGCAATGATGTTACGTTTTATCCAAGTCAATGTTCAGTATGAGTAGAATATAATCAAAATTAGAGAGAAGATAGAAGAGTCAGGAAACGTGCTGGTTTGGTTATCATATCTTCATAGTGTGTGTTCGCAAAACTTAGGAAAAAACCCTGGGATTCAGCTGCCCAGATATATTTAAAGAAATATGATTGTTCTACAAGATTTCTTTCAAGTAATAATAGAAAACAATAGCATCAGTTTTGCTATTGTTGTAGGAGTAGTAGAATTAACAGAAATTCATCAATTGCCTCATTTTTTTTTCTAGTGAAAGGAGATGGCCAGCATTCAAGAATTTGCAGAGGCTACTACAAGGAAGTGCAGATTCTTCTCACAATTGTTTCTTTTCTCATGTCCAGGAGAATTCAGCATTGCTTAAGCATATTTGCCCCAGGGTCTAGATGACAACTGATTGGAGTGATGTTTGCCCTATGCTTTTCAGACTTGATTAAAATGACTAGTGGAATGAATGTGTGCTGTGGTTGATAGCCTTCTAAATTTGATAAAGAAAACTATAATTATATCCAATCTTACCTGATGTTTTAAACAAAATATTTACAGTGTGCAATGAAGATATCTTTGTCCTTTATATGACCTGTAAGATGGCTTAGAAATTATAGCTTAATTGGATGCCTTGATATGATTAAATATATATTTAGTTGACTACCTAAGAACTTGCATGACAAAAATGAAAATGTAAGCCTGTGGTTTTTTTTTGATCTTCCCTAAGAATCACTTATGTCTGAATATGAATACAATTTTTAAAGTAATGCTCGATAGAAACATAAAAATAAGAAAAGATACTGTATTTTATTTTCACAGAAAAGTGCTTCTATAATTTTAAATAAATGCAATATGTAGGGGACTCATCCAACTCTGTATCAGAAAGCAGACTGAAGAAACTGGAATACAAAATGCATCTGTTTATCCTATTTTCAAATATAGTCAAAATTGAGATCTTTTATGTTGATTTTAATCATCTTTAGTATTTTAAATTCTTCCTTAAATTTATCTTTATAGCACAAATCTCTCTTGCCATGATTTGGATCCAATACCCATTTTTCACCTTTAACAGAGGCAAATCAGTGGGTAGTGTCTAAAATACGTGATAACCTTCAATTGAAAAGCAACCATCAGTTTACAAATATTTTGTATTTTTAAGGATGGATCTGCTTCTATTGAAATTAAGAATGCAGGTGAAGGATCAGGACTGTCACTCTGTTTACAGACTGAGGTAGGGTTAGCTCTCTCTCATGCTTCTTCATAGTACCCAATGATAATCAGTAATTACTAATAATAACTACTTTATTATCATTTCCCACTATTCCTTTATTGAATGAAATGCAGATGGGTGGTGAGGTGTGGAGGTAATTAACACTCTCACATGAAAGTCCAAAGGTAGTCAAACATGACTGCCACTTAAATCCCATTGTCCAGAAGGGAATTACTTGGCCATACCCAGCTGCAAAGAAGGCTAAGAAACATAGCTTTGATATGGGGCAGCCACGTACCCAGATGGACACCGGGACTTTGTTAATACAGACTAAGTGGAAAATGGATTTGGGGGAGCTACTAGCAGTTTCCATTACACTCCACTCCACACATTTTAACATTGTATTAATAGTCAAATCCATTGTGCCTGGGTTAATCTCATATGGACCTGCATTGTTTTCAAACTTCTGAATTATATTTCATGCAGAGAAAAAAGAAATTGGTGTCAAGGACAATACAGAAGAAAAAAATTCTAAGCATCAAGTTACCAAGAATTTATAATTAGACATGCTCATAGTAGTATATTTTAGAAGTGAAGAAAAGTATGACAAATTGAACTATAGGAAAATCTCTTAATTTAACTAAGAGCTTGGCTCTGATCCTTTTGTCAGTTACTTGTGCAGGATCTCAAAATCATATTAAGTGTGGCATTAAAGAGATAGGGCTCAGTCACAAACTTAGCCTTGTTTAGGAATTCTAAACATGGCCAGACCACTTCAAAGTGCTTCACAAAAGATGTACAATTACTTAAAAAACTAATGCAATCTGTGGTCCCAAGATAAGGATTGAAAGCAGAAGGAAACAAGTGAGTCATTACAACTATTGGCTTCTATTTGTGATGAGATAAAGGAATTGCCTGCTTGAGTTCTAGCTGCTTCCTATGTGAATATGCACAAAGAATGTAGGTGTGGTAAATAAAACAGAAGAAGCTATTTTAATACATTTTCATAATATTTTGCATGTAGTTTTAGACTGGGTTCATTTGATACAATCTGACCTTCAAAATAATTACATAGTAAATTTTTAAAAATTTAAACAGACAGTTCTTATTTTTGCTAAAAAATAAGTTCTTGATTTGGTGGCCGCTAAACTCCTATTTGCATTCTATGTCATATGACTTAAATTATCTATAATTAATCTTTCAATATTTAAATATTTTCTTTTTCTTTTTGGCTAGGACTATTGATCATATAATAATTAACACTTCCAGGCTTTGGGGCTTTGTATAGCAGTTAGGGAAAAAATATATATAAAGATGAATCTTTTTTCTTCCTTCAAAATTTTGTGCCTTTCTGATTTACTGTAGCCTGGAGCAGAAGGTCACTGTCTGATCCTCAAACTTCTGATTGTTCACATCTTCATTTTGCTGCTACTGATAGACTCGCCTTCCTGGTCTCTGTACATTTTGACTTAACTCTTTGTGTCTTTTGTGAGCATACACACATAAACCTGGAGGAATGTTTTAAAAAGATGACTAATAGCTGGGCGCAGTGGCTCATGCCTGTAATCCCAGCACTTTGGGAGGCTGAGATGGGTGGATCACAAGGTCAGGAGATCAAGACCATCCTGGCTAACACGGTGAAACCCCATCTCTACTAAATATACAAAAAATTAACTGGGCGTGGTGGCGGGCACCTGTAGTCCCAGCTACTTGGGAGGCTGAGGCAGGTGGATGGCGTGAACCCGGGAGGTGGAGCTTGCAGTGAGCCGAGATCGCACCATTGCACTCCAGCCTGGGCGACAGAGTGAGACTCTGTCCCCCCCCAAACAAAATAAAAAAATAAAAAGGGAAGACTAATAGTCAGAATGGTAAACACATATCTGGGATTTCCAATAAGGATATCCTGTGACAAATTTAATTTAATTTCAAACTAGGAATCTCTACCAGCACCTAGCAAATACATTGGACAATGAGGGTTAATAGACAGGAATGACAAGTGCTATACTGCTGAATTTTATGCTCTGTGTTCACCACTTTTTCTTTAATGGTAATAACAATATCAATAGCTAACATTTTTTGAGCATTTACTAATGTATGGACACTGTTACACATATCTTATCCATTTGCTAATTAAATCCTCATAACAATCCACAAGGCAGGAATCATTTTCTTCCCAATTTTACTAATAAGGTAGCTGCATCACAAAGAGCTCAAGAATTTGCCCAACATCACACAATCAGGATGTAGCAGATGGGAAATACCAACATAGGCAGTCTCATCCTAGAACCCAGGCTCTTGCTTAGCACAGGGATCCATCTTCCTCTTTTGTTCATGACTTAAGCCATAGCTGCAAAAGGATATTTCTCCTAAAATAATTGAAGACACATTGGAACCACTTGTAAGTTCTGTA
This sequence comes from Gorilla gorilla gorilla, assembly GCF_029281585.2. Taxonomy (NCBI): domain Eukaryota; kingdom Metazoa; phylum Chordata; class Mammalia; order Primates; family Hominidae; genus Gorilla; species Gorilla gorilla. The sequence continues at coordinate 131,922,179 of NC_073228.2, forward strand.
ACTGTATTTGAATAACATTTGTGTTGCTATTTCCTTCTCTGATAATTATCCTCTATTCTCCTTCCATCTGCATGGCTGTAATAGAAACATCCATATGACCCTGTCTTCTAGACCATAGTTTATTGAACCATGAGTGGTCATCTGACTGAAGATGAGCCACTGAGATCTCTTCCAGGCTATATGGTGTAGGTAGAGGTTTCAGTTTTCGCCTATCTTCTTGAACAGCAAAAATATAAACTTGGGCCGGGAGCAGTGGCTCACACCTGTAATCTCAGCACTTTGGGAGGCTGAGGTGGGAGGATTACCTGAGCTCAGGAGTTCAAGACCAGCCTGGGCAACATGGCAAAACCCCGTCTCTACCCAAAATACAAAAAATTAGCCAGGCGTGGTCGTGCACACCTGTAGTCCCAGGTAATCAGGAAGCTGAGATGGGAGGATCACTTAAGCTTGGGAGGCAGAGGCTGAAGTGAGCTGGGGTCATGCCACTGTATTCCAGCCTGGGTGACTCCATCTCAAAAAAAAGTAAACTTAGAAGCTGGTAGCAGTGGCCATTTACTACAGTACTACATGGACCAGGTAAAAGAGAAAGCTGGTCTGCAGTAAAAGAAGAATAAGCAACCCTTCCCTGGTTTACTACAGGAGACAGATTACACAACTGTCCCCAGTTCTTTATTTCCCTTCCTGTATGCCACTCCCTTAACATTATGACTGCAGGTCTTCCCAACAAGAGGTGGAGCCAGTGGCCCATCGCTTAGATCTGGACTGGACTTGTGACTCGGCAAAAGTGACAGAATGCTAGTTTCAAGTCTTAATCACAAGAAGCTTTTCATATTTACAGTTTTTATCTTTGACCCATCTTCTCCCTAAGAACATGCCTGGCTAGCTTGCTGGAAGGATAAGAAGCATAGCTATGGTGCCATAGCCAAGATCATCCTAAAAAGCCAGGAGATAGCTGACCCACCAACTGACTAAAGAGACAAAGAGATGCCCCCCTGAGATCATCCAAGCCTAGTCCAGATGAGCAGAACTGCCCAGCCAACCCATAGACTTGTGAAAAATAGTAAATTGTGTTTTTTATAAGGGCAGCTTGTAATGCAGCATTAGCTAACTGATACAGTTACCTGCAGTTTTCCCATCCATTAAGATACTAGAGGCCGGGATATGTTGCAGTAGCAGGTTTCCATAACTCACACTTACAGTCTTTTAATAAATTTTCCATTTGTCTTAAGTTTTCTCAGTTGGGTTTCTGTTATATGCAAACCGTAAGAATCCTAAGTGATGTGAGTTTTATAAGATCTGAGAATAACAAGAACAGCATCTTACTTTCACAGAGTCCTGTTAAGAGGTAACCAGTTTAGTAACAGTGTATTAAAAAGAGATACACCATGAGCTTTGTTCTGACTGCTTCAACATGTTTGGGGCTGGATCTCTACTTTTGTTTTGTTGGTGGTGATATTGGCAGTTTTTTTTTTTTTTTTGAGACGGAGTCTCAATCTGTTGCCCAGGCTGGAGTGCAGTGGCACGATCTCGGCTCACTGCAAGCTCCGCCTCCTGGGTTTCTGCCATTCTCCTGCCTCAGCCTCCCAAGTAGCTGGGACTACAGGTGCCCACCACCATGCCCAGCTAATTTTTTTGTACTTTTAGTAGAGACAGGGTTTCACTGTGTTAACCAGTGGTCTCGATGGTCTCGATCTCCTGACCTCGTGATCCACAAATGCCACTAATATATAAATATGTCTACATTGCAACAACTTAAAAGTCTACATATGCCTCAAGCATTAAAATGGAAAAGTTCACCTTTCCTATTCCCAACCTATAGTAAAGACCCTCCTCAGAGGAACCAGAGTTAATAGCTCAGACAGCTAATAAGGAGCAAGAACTTCAAACTTGTACCTTTACTGAAACTTGGACAATTGAAACCTGGATGGAGAAGATAAGAACCTACATAATTGTCAAAGGAGTGAACTGGATTTTACTGTTGTTTCTTTTGCAGTTATTGGATCTGCTTTTAGGGCAGATTGTTGCTTGTTTGACCTGAATCCTCCATAGGCCATTTAATGATGTAAGTATTACACTGATCTCTCACCTGGATAGATGTTGGAGATGGTGAGGCCCCAAAATTTGAGTGTTTTAGCACAAAGAGGTTCACACAGGAGGCTGGCTGTATGGGTAAGCTAAGTGTTCTTATTGTATGACAAGTATTAGCCTCTTCGAGATAAATGTTTTATTTTATATATTTAGCTTAAGATCTCATTGTCTTAAAAATTTCACTTGTTCTTATAAATAAACATTAGTGTTTGTTTGCAGGATTGCTGATAGGGAACTGAGCTCTAAGAAGCTAAAGGAGAGTCATGGCACATGGCAATGCTGTTTTGAGGCCTGCAAGATATTTGCCAGCCTTCTAATCCCCATGAGAACCTTCACACAGGCAGCGGACACCATCAACAATGGTGATGATGAGGTTCCTTCAAGAACCACAATAGTAAACATGGACCCAGAGGAGCCAGGGCAGGGAGGAAAGAAGGTGATAGATACCTTTTGGAGATCAGGATAGATAGACTACACAACAATTGGAAATAATCTGGGTGTCAAATATTCATACAAGCCTAGTTTTTAATTATAGACTGTTAAAGCTTGCAATATACCAGCACAGTTTATGTAAGTATACACCAAAAGAAATATTTGGAAGTATATACACCAGAACTTATACACATGATCTCTGAATAATAGCATCAAGAGTTCTTATAATTCTTGTACTTTTGGCTTTATGTATTTTCTGATTTCTTGTAGTGTACATGTACTAGTTGTATAATTTTTAACAATTAAAAATTATCCCAAAGGGGAGAAATAAAAGAATGTATATCACATTTCCCTTAAGATAAACATCTGCTTTGATTTATGCTTATGATTGTTTTTAAAGAGCATGTGAAAGCATCTTTTGATTTTTTAGAATATCTTTAGTTAAAATATAATTTTCTTTCCTTGGTGACCTGATTATTTGGAGCAGCAGTATTTGGGTGTGTACTGATAATTTGGTAACATGTCTTTTATAGTCACTACTGGGGCTTGGTTTATATGTTCTTAGGGATACAATGATAGCAGTGTGATTAGAGAACTTATCTAAAAGTAAATAGGTCTGCAGGCCACTGAAGTTACTTGTTTGATCCTGTTTGCTACATATTCAATATCCCTCTAGGTTTCTGGAGTTCTGTGGAGCCGTAATAGGAGGAATAAAGAAGGCATCTGTGTCTTCCTGTGTGCCCTAATAGAAGAACATATATCCATGGAATCTTAAGGTTGGACTTTCTTATTTAAGTGCATAGGGTGGCCAAATATCTTGATTCATAAGAACAGTCCCCAATTTTAGATACTGTCAGGCCATTTGTCTTGAAAAATAAAGTTTAAAAAGAGAGGCTTTAGACTTTAAATGTGTGAATTGTATAATACATGAATTATCTCTCAATAAACCCGTTTTTTTTTTAAAAAGGGGATACTGGTCAGGTTCCAAGATGGCAGAATAGGAACAGCTCCAGTCTGCAGCTCCCAGCAGGATCGGCACAGAAGATGGGTGATTTCTAACTGAGGTACCTGGTTCGTCTCATTGGGACTGGTTGGACAGTGGGTGCAGCCCATGGAGGGCAAGCTGAAGCAGGGCAGTGCGTTGCCTCACCCGGGAAGCACAAGGGGTTGGGGGATTTCCCTTTCCTAGCTAAGGGAGGCCATGACAGACTGTACGTGGAGAAATGGTACACTCCTGACCAAATACTGCTCTTTTCCCATGGTCTCAGCAACCAGTAGACCAGGAGATACCCTTCCATGCCTGGCTTGGCGCATCCCATGCCCATAGAGTCTTGCTCACTGCTAGCACAGCAGTCTGAGATCAACCTGCTATGCTGCAGCTTGACAGCGGGAGGGGCGTCTGCCATTGCAGAGGTTTGAGTAGCTCACAGGGTAAACAAAGTGGCCAGGAAGCTCGAACTTGGCGGAGCCCACCGCAGCTCAGCAAGGACTACTGTCTCTCTAGATTCCACCTCTGAGGGCAGAGCAGAGCAGAACAAAAGGCAGCAGACAGCTTCTGCAGATTTAAACGTCCCTGTCAGACAGCTCTGAAGACAGCAGTGGTTCTCCCAGCATGGCGTTCGAGCTCTGAGAACAGACAGACTGCCTCCTCAAGTGGGTCCCTGACCCAATGTATCCTGACTAGAAGACACCTCCCAGTAAGGGACGACAGACACCTCAAACAGGCGGGTGCCCCTCTGGGATGAAGCTTCCAGAGGAAGGATCAGGCAGCAATATTTGCTGTTCTGCAGCCTCCACTGGTGATACCAGGCAAATAGGGTCTCTAGTGGACCTCCAGAAAACTCCAACAGACCTGCACCTGAGGGGCCTGACTGTTAGAAAGAAAACTAACAAAGAGAAAGGAATAGCATCAATGTCAACAAAAAGGACGTCCACACCAAAACCCCATCTGTAGGTCACCAACGTCAAAGACCAAAGGTAGATAAAACCACAAAGATGGGGAGAAACCAGAGCAGAAAAGTGGAAAATTCCAAAAACTGGAGTGCCTCTTCTCCTCCAAAGGATTGCAGCTCCTCACCAGCAAGGGAACAAAACTGATGGAGAACGAGTTTGATGAGTTGACAAAAGTAGGCTTCAGAAGGTCGGTAATAACAGATTTCTCCAAGCTAAAGGAGCATGTTCTAACCCATCATGAAGAAGCTAAAAACCTTGAAAAAAGGTTAGATGAATGGCTAACTAGAATAAACAGTGTAGAGAAGACCTTAAATGACCTAATGGAGCTGCAAACCACAGCACGAGAACTTCGTGATGAATACACAAGCTTCAATAGCCGATTTGATCAAGTGGAAGAAAGGGTATCAGTGACTGAAGATCATATTAATGAAATAATGCAAGAGACAAGATTAGAGAGAAAAGAATGAAAAGAAATGAACAAAGCCTCCAAGAAATATGGGACTATGTGAAAAGACCACATATACATTTGATTGGTGTACCGGAAAGTGACAGGGAGAATGGAACCAAGTTAGAAAACACTCTTCAGGATATTATCCAGGAGAACTTCCCTAAACTAGCAAGGCAGGCCAACATTCAAATTCAGGAAACACAGAGAACACCACACAGATACTCCTCGAGAAAAGCAACCCCAAGACACATAATTGTCAGATTCACTGAGGCTGAAATGAAGAAAAAATTTTAAGGGCATCCAGAGAGAAAGGTCAGGTTACCCACAAAGGGAAGTCCATCAGACTAATAGTGGATCTCTCGGCAGAAACCCTACAAGCCAGAAGAGAGTGGGGGCCAATATTCAACATTCTTAAAGAAAAGAATTCTCAACCCAGAATCTCATATCCAGCCAAATTAAGCTTCATAAGTGAAGGAGAAATAAAATCCTTTACAGACAAGCAAATGCTGAGAGATTTTGTCACCACCAGGCCTGCCTTACAAGAGCTCCTGAAGGAAGCACTAAACAAGGAAAGGAACAACCAGTACCAGCCACTGCAAAAACATGCCAAATTGTAAAGACCATCGATGCTATGAAGAAACTGCATCAATTAATGGGCAAAATAACCAGCTAACATCATAATGACAGGATCAAATTCACACATAACAATATTAACCTTAAAAGTAAATGGGCTAAATGCCCCAATTAAAAGACACAGACTGGCAAATTGGATAAAGAGTCAAGACCCAGCGGTGTGCTGTATTCAGGAGACCCATCTCATGTGCAAAGACGCATGTAAGCTAAAAATAAAGGGATAGAGGAAGATCTACCAAGCAAATGGAAAGCAAAAAAAAAGCAGGGGTTGCAATCCTAGTCTCTGATAAAACAGACTTTAAACCAACAAAGATCAAAAGAGACAAAGAAGGCTACTACAAACTAGTAAAGGGATCAATTCAGCAAGAAGAGCTAACTATCCTAAATATATATGCACCCAATACAGGAGCACCCAGATTCATAAAGCAAGCCCTTAGAGACCTACAAAGAGAGTTAGACTCCCACCAAATAAAAATGGGAGACTTTAACACCCCACTGTCAATATTAGACAGATCAAACAGACAGAAGGTTAACAAGTATATCCGGGACTTGAACTTATCTCTGGACCAAGCAGACCTAATAGACATCTACAGAACCCTACACCCCAAATCAACAGAATATACATTCTTCTCAGCACCACATCACACCTATTCTAAAATTGACCACATAGTTGGAAGTAAAACACTCCTCAGCAAATGTAAATGAACAGAAATCACAACAGACTGTATCTCAGACAACAGTGCAATCAAATTAGAACTCAGGATTAATAAGCTCACTCAAAACCACACAACTACAAGGAAACTGAACAACCTGCTCCTGAATGACTACTGGGTAAATAATGAAATGAAGGCAGAAATAAAGATGTTCTTCGAAGTCAATAAGAACAAAGCCACAATATACCAGAATCTCTGCGACACATTTAAAGCAGTGTGTAGAGGGAAATTTATAGTACTAAATGTCCACAAAAGAAAGCAGGGAAGATCTAAAATTGACACCCTAACATCACAATTAAAAGAACTAGAGAAGCAAGAGCAAACAAATTCAAAAGCTAGCCGAAGGCAAGAAACAACTAAGATCAGAGCAGAACTGAAGGACATAGAGACACAAAAAACCCTTCAAAAAATCAATGAGTCCAGGAGCTGGTTTTTTGAAAAGATCAACAAAATAGGCCACTAGCAAGACTAATAAAGAAGAAAAGAGAAGAATCAAATAGACACAATAAAAAATGATAAAGGGGATATCACCACTGACCCCACAGAAACACAAACTACCATCAGAGAATACTATAAACATCTCTATGCAAATAAACTAGAAAATCTAGAAGAAATGGATAAATTCCTGGACACATACATCCTCCCAAGATTAAAGCAAGAAGAAGTAGAATCTCTGAATAGATCAATAACAGGCTTTGAAATTGAGGCAATAATTAATAACCTACCAACCAAAAAAAGTCCAGGACCAGACGGAGTCACAGCCGATTCTACCAGAGATACAAAGAAGAGTTGGTACCATTCCTCCAGAAACTATTCCAAACAACAGAAAAAGAGGGAATCCTCCCTAACTCATTTTATGAGGTCAGCACCATCCTGATACCAAAGCCTGGTAGAGACACAACAAAAAAATAATTTTAGGCCAATATCCCTGATGAACATTGATGTGAAAATCCTCAATAAAATACTGGCAAACCAAATCCAGCAGCACATCAAAAAGCTTACCCACCATGATCAAGTCAGCTTCATCCCTGGGATGCAAGGCTAGTTCAACATACACAAATCAATAAATGTAATCAGTCACATAACAAGGACCAATGACAAAAACCACATGATTATCTGATGCAGAAATTATCTTTGACAAAATTCAACACCGCTTCATGCTAAAAACTTTCAATAAATTAGGTATTGATGGAATGTATCTCAAAATAATAAGAGCTATTTATGACAAACCCACAGCCAATATCATACTGAATGAGCAAAAACTGGAAGCATTCCCTTTGAAAACTGGCACAAGACAAGAATGCCCTCTCTCAGCACTCCTATTCAACATAGTGTTGGAAGTTCTGGCTAGGGAAATCAGGCAAGAGAAAGAAATAAAGGGTATTCAGTTAGGAAAAGAGGAAGTCAAATTGTCTCTGTTTGCAGATGACATGATTGTATATTTAGAAAACCCCATCGTCTCAGCCCAAAATCTCCTTAAGCTGATAGGCAACTTCAGCAAAGTCTCAGGATACAAAATCAATGTGCAAAAATCACAAGCATTCCTATACACCAATTATAGACAGAGAGCCAAATCATGAGTGAACTCCCATTAACAATTACCACAAAGAGAATAAAATACCTAGGAATCCAACTTACAAGGGATGTGAAGGACGTCTTCAAGGAGAACTACAAACCACTGCTCAACAAAATAAAAGAGGAAACAAACAAATGGAAGAACATTCCATGCTCATGGATAGGAAGAATCAATATCGTGAAAATGGCCATACTGCCCAAGGTATTTTATAGATTCAATGCTCTCCCCATCAAGCTACCATTGACTTTCTTCACAGAGTTGGAAAAAACTGCTTTAAAGTTCATATGGAACCAAAAAGAGCCCGCAGAGCCAAGACAGTCCTAAGCAAAAAAAACAAAGCTGGAGGCATCATGCTACCTGACTTCAAACTATACTACAAGGCTACAGTAACCAAAACAGCATGGTACTGGTCCCAAAACAGATATATAGCCAAATGGAACAGAACAGAGGCATCAGAAATAACACCACACATCTACAACTAATCTTTGACAAACCTGACAAAAACAAGCAATTGGGAAAAGATTATTTAATAAATGGTGCTGGGAAAACTGGCTATCCATATGTAGAAAGCTAAAACTGGATCCCTTCCTTACACTGCATATAAAAATTAACTCAAGATGGATTAAAGACTTGAATGTAAGACCTAACACCATAAAAACCCTAGAAGAAAACCTAGGCAATACCATTCAGGACATAGGCATGGACAAAGACTTCATGACTAAAACACCAAAAGCAATGTCAAGAAAAGCCAAAATAGAAAAATGGGATCTAATTAAACTAAACAGCTTCTGAAAAGCAAGAGAAACTATCATCAGAGTGAACAAGCAACCTAAAGAATGGGAGAAAATTTTTGCAATCTATCCAACTGACAAAACGCTAATATCCAGAATCTATAATGAACTCAAATAAATTTACAAGAAAAAAACAAACAACCCCATCAAAAAGTGGGCAAAGGATATGAACAGACACTTCTCAAAAGAAGACATTTATGCAGCCAACAAACATATGAAAAAATGCTCATCATCACTGGTCATCAGAGAAATGCAAATGAAAACCACAATGAGATACCATCCCATGCCAGTTAGAATGGCGATCATTAAAAAGTCAGGAAACAACAGATGCTGGAAAGGATGTGGAGAAATAGGAACGCTTTTACACTGTCGGTGACAGTGTAAATTAGTTCAAACATTGTGGTGAGACAGTGTGGAGATTCCTCAAGGATCTAGAACCAGAAATACCATTTGTCCCAGTGATCCCATTACTGGGTATATACCCAAGGATTATAAATCATGCTACTATAAAGACACATGCACACATATGTTGACTGCGGTACTATTCACAATAGCAAAGATGTGGAACCAACCCAAATGTCCATCAATGATAGACTGGATTAAGAAAATGTGGCACATATACACCATGGAATACTATGCAGCCATAAAAACAGATAAGTTCATGTCCTTTGCAGGGACCTGGATGAAGCTGGAAACCATCATTCTAAGCAACCTATCACAAGGACAGAAAACCAAACACCACATGTTCTCACTCATGGACACAGGGAGGGGAACATCACACACGGGAACCTGTCGGGGGTTGGGGGCTTGGGGGCTTGGGGAGGGATAGCATTAGGAGAATTACCTAACGTAAATGACAAGTTGATGGGTGCAGCAAAGCAACATGGCACATGTATCCCTATGTAACAAACCTGCACGTTGTGCACATGTGCCCTAGAACTTAAAGTATAATAAAAAGATAATAAAAATAAATAAATAACTAAGTAAAATAAAATAAAAAGAAGGGGATACAACAGAAGGGTGACATATTAGTACAATAAACAAAGCACATTGCCCTGAGCTCAATCCCTGAGCTCAATAATTAATTGTTGAATGAATGAGTGAACAATAGCTTGAATACAGATAAATATTCAATTGACCTGTTTTTGTTTAAAGTAGTCTCTGTGCTCAAACTGTAAAATTAGAGTTGATTTGTAAGATTACTGTGAGTATCAAGAAGAAAAATAATAGAGTTCTAAAGATGTAAATACATCTCAACTTATGAGAACAATTTTTAATATCTGATGATGGTATATGTGGGATCCTACCCCTAAGATGACCTCCAATGATTCCCACCTCTTAGTATTCACATCCTATGTAATCCCTCCCACATTATATTAGGGTTGATCTGTGCAACTAACAGAAAATGGCCGAAGTGATGGTTTGTCACTCCCAAGACTAGGCCATAAAAGACAGTGTATCTTCTGCTCCATCCCCTCTTCTCTCTCAGATAATCTGTTCTGGGGGAAGCCCAGCTCCTGTGCCATGAGCAACCCCATAGAGATGCCCATGTTGTAAATAAATGAGCCTTCCTTTTAACAGCCAAATGAGTGAGTTTTGAAGCCTTCAGATGACTGCAGCCACAGCTGACAGCTTAACTGCAATTTTATGAAAGACTCTGAGCCAGAACCACCCAGCTAACTCCCTCCTGGATTCCTGACCACAAGAAACTGTGTGTGATAAATGTCGATTGTCATATAAGCTGCTAAATTTGGGGGCAATTTGCTATGCAGCCTTAGATAACTATCACAGTAGAGAATAGGAGCACTGACAAAATGTAGAGATTCCAGTCTTATGTAACAATGTAGGCATTTCTAGAAAACAGAAAACCAATGAAATTCTATAACACCTGATTTGCCTTGGGCCTTCTATCCTATTAATTCCTTTCCCTCCACAAGTTTTTAATGTGCTTGACTGGAAGATTTTACTCTCCTGTGGAAACATTTCTAGTTGTATAATGAGCGTCCATAGAAAATTCAGATTTACTTTAAGTTGGTTATGATTTATTCTCTGTAAAAATTAATGTCCTTTCTTAAACACTAGAATTACTTTTCCTATAATAACCATAAAATTTATTATGTGAGAAAGATGATGTTACACAGAAGTAAGTTTAGTTGAGAACAATCAACAAATTTTAAGACCTTTTTCTATCATATAATTTTCTATTATGGTTTTGGGGGAGGGATAGCATTAGGAGATATACCTAATGTAAATGACGAGTTAATGGGTGCAGCACACCAACGTGGCACGTGTATACATATGTAACAAACCTGCATGTTGTGCACATGTACCCTAGAACTTAAAGTATAATAAAATACATATATATATATAAAAAGAAAATAGATAATTTTCCAGTTGAATCAAACTAGAGTGCTTTTGGCAGATGGTATCTCTTTTGTAGATCCGTAGTTCAAAAACACAGGAAGGAGTTACAGCCCACTGTCAGATAAAGCAAATTTAATCTTAGAAAAAACTATCCTCACTAATGAATGAACCAAAAAGAATTTCCTTTTACTAGTTTAATGTGCCAATTTATTGCAACAAATATCTCCAAAAGAATGAGTGTAAGTGATGAGAATGTGATAGTATTTATAGGTTGTTTGTCCATCCTCTCCTTTACTTCTGAACAGCCTCTCCTGATCACTTGCATGGCCATAGGTTAAAACGCGGCAGCCATGTTCATCAAACATCAGCCCTTGGACCCAGGTGATTTTGCCAAGGTGAACATCTGATAATTCTGAAAATTTGGAATAGTGAGTGGGGAAGGGAGCTAAGAAAGGATTGGGATTGATTTTGTTTTTCTCAGGATAACTGGACCTATGACATATAAACTTGGGAGCAGTCTTGGCCATGTTTTCATCAATGTAGTAAGAAGCAGAGGAAAACTGTTGGTTAAGAGGAAGGGAATGAATCAGAAATGCAGAGAGGAGCATACATAGAAGTCAAGAGAATGTTTCCAGCTCCATCTTTGTCCTTTGATTCCTCAAGATATTCCTGTGTTTTTCTAATATATTTGTTAAGCTCAAGGGGGTTTCTGTTGCTTGAAAATAAGAGTTTTATCTAATAAAGAAATAACATAGTGCTATATCCTAAAGGGTTAGTTAAGAAATTGGGAAAGATTTGACTATACAGCTATTCATCACAGCACTGGAAACACTCTAAACATTCAACAGTAGAGGACTAGTACATCCATTATGTGCTCAATATCAATCTTATTATAGGAGAATATTAGGGTAGGATTATACGTATATAATAGATGTTATGAAAAAAGCAAGTTTGGGAAGGTTATTTGCTAACCTTCCCAAATGATACCATTTATGTTTTAAATTATTTATATATAGGCATACCAAAAAATTATAGTATCATGTAAACAAAAATGTCAACATTCTCTCTGATAGAATTGCAAAACGTTTTATTCCGTCCTTTTAAAAACGATCTCATGGCTATCATAATATCTGGTTTCAATTGATATTAAGCAATGGATGAGTTATCTGTTGTTTTTAAACTTTTATATCTTTCAGTTTTGCTTACTCAACTTGCAGATTGACAAATATTTCATATATTATTTTAATTTTCTTTTTGGTATGAATCTTTATTTGTCCTAATTTTTTCTTGTTCCTCATCTTGGTGCCTATGTAGTCTTTGTTCTTAATGCACAAGAAATCCAAGTTCCTTATTGATAAAAAAGTTAAAAAGCAACAGAGAACTCATCCATTGCTTAGTATCAATGGAAACCAGATATGATAGTCATGAGAATGTAAAACAAGAAAAAAACCTTCTGTAAATTATAGTTTGATTGTCACAGTTATATTATGTGGATAAACAAAAGGTTTATCACAAGGCATTAAATAAACAATATTTAGTTTATAAGGCTCATTCATTCTCTGGGCAGCTAGTCACTGTCTCAAATTTCACTCATATAGTAATTGTTTAATCCAAAGTGAAAGTCCAACAGATAATAAACACACCCTGTAAGGATAATGGATGCTAAAATCTAAGCACACTATGATAAAATGTCATCTATATTTAAAGTAGATGGTTAAAAATGACCAGAAAGAAAATATTCAATGGAAAAAGTAGAAAATGACCAGATTGCATATTGAAAACATTTTTGCAGAAACAGATTGTCTAAACCAGAAGTCCCCAACCTTTTTGGCACCAGGAACCGGTTTCATTGAAAACAATTTTTCCATGATAGGAGGGGCGGGGGATGGTTTCAGAATGAAACTGTTCCACCTCAGATCATTAGGCATTAGATTCTCATAAGGAGCGTACAACTAGATCCCTCATATGCAAAGTTCACAATAGGGTTCACACTCTTATGAGAATCTAATGCCACTGCTGATCTGACAGGAGCCAAGCTCAGGCAGTACTGCTTACTTGCCCCCACTCACCTCCTGCTGTGTGGCCCAGTTCCTAATAGGCCATGGACCAGCAGGGGACTGGGGACTTCCAGTTCAGATCAAGGGTTTGCAGACTGGGGGTTGGGGATCTAAACCATGATTTATTCAAATATAAAAAAATCAAATTCAAACTCTCTCTCTAAATACCTGCTTGGCATCTCACCCCCTAACCTGTTTTATACCAAAAAACTTCAATCACAAGATGGGGTTGGCAGTATTTCAGAAATGCTTTTCAACAGTACAACAACCTTTTTTTAGAAACTAGGATTAGCTTAACACAAATATGGGTATGTAAAAGTAGGCACTGAGTTATGCAATATTTATTCAAGTGGAATTCTTCCAATATTTTCTGGAAGAGAGCTACTTTTCAATAATGCTGTTCTGTGGACCAACATCTTAGAGAAGAGTGTTCATCTTTTTTAAAAATAAGTGTTCTTATGCATAAAAAATTCATGTGTGTAAAAGTAAGATATATATTAGATTTTCTAAGTAATCGATGATTAATTTCAGCAAATTTTATTTGAAAATTTTAAAATTAGGATTTTTTCCTATGAAAGTTCTCTCCATTAGTTTTTTTTCCATTTTTTTAAATCCTGACAAAAATTACCATACTCAGATCTACATGCTTCTAACTTTTCTCCTTTAGTTCATTACTAACAAGCTTGTTACTTGTCAAGAGTGAACTATCTCCCTCTGCATTCGTCGCTCAGTGAACCATCTCCATTACTGTCTCCATCTCTTCACTGTCTATTCTCTATTTCCATCTTGAGCCTATTCAGTCTGGTCTCTGACCTGATGGTGGAATGGAACTGTATGTTCTTCCCGCTCATCCACCATTACACATAGCTCTAAACTTGTCTATTTTCCTGAGTGCTCAGTAGCTGTCCTTTCTTTTTCCTCTGGACTTCTGAAATCTGACCATTGTCTGAAATTCAGTCTATAGCCCATTGGCCGTCTCTTCATAAAGTCTTCTTTCTCAAGAACTCATTCATGGCCTGCCATGGTGGTTCACACCTGTAATCCCAGCATCTCGGGAGGCTGAGATGGGAAGATCACTTGAGCCAAGGCATTCAAGACCAGGCTGGGTAACATACGGAGACTCTATCTCTACAATGTTTTTTAAAAAAAAATTAGCCAAGAGTGGTGGCACATATCTGTGGTCCTAGCTACTCAGGAGGCTGAGGTGGGAGGATCATTTGAGCCCTAGAGGTCAAGGCTGCTGTGAGCTGTGATGGTGCCACTGAACTCACTTCTCAAAGAAAAAAAAAAAGAACTCATTCATCCTCAAGATTTCAACTGTCACTTGATTCCTGCATCTTAGCTCTAATTGCCTACTGGGCATCCCACTAAAGTTATGGCCTCATCTAGGATAGAACTCATTATTGGATCATCTGAGCAGATTATTGTCAGTCTTCATTGTTTCATTACTAAGTCCTATTATTCTTATATTGATTCTTTTCTTTCTTTCTTTTTTTTTTTTTTTTTGGAGACAGAGTCTCGCTCTGTTGCCCAGGCTGGAGTGCAGTGGCACAATCTTGGCTCACTGCAAGCTCCGCCTCCCAGGTTCACACCATTCTCCTGCCTCAGCCTCCCAAGTAGATGGGACTACAGGCGCCAGCCACCACGCCCGGCTAATTTATGTTTTTTTTCGTAGAGACGGGGTTTCGCCTTGTTAGCCAGGATGGTCTCGGTCTCCTGACCTCGTGATCTGCCTGCCTTGGCCTCCCAAAGTGCTGGGATTACAGGCATGAGCCACCGTGCCCGGCCTCTTATATTGATTCTATCTCTCAAATCTATCTTTTCACTTCTCTTTGCAATTACTGTTCTTAGGCTACGGCTTCATTATTACATTGATTTCTCCCTCCCCTGGTCTGACATTACTCTTTCAAAATAAGGCTAAGACATAGGCTTGCATATTGGTAGTTTATTTGGGCAATAATCCCAAGAAGCATAACTGACATAAGAGAGTAGGACAGAGAAGTAGGGAGAATGAGTTCAAAAATGCCTTATTGAATTGGCCACCACTATGGGTAACTGATGCTAGGTCTCACCAGGATCTTATAATGAGTCTTATGAGATGCATCTCAGAACACCCACCTGAGAGGTGAAAAGAAAAAATATTTATTTATGAGTTCTTGGCCTCCACTGATTAAAGATGACCCTACTGGCAATACCTCCCCTGCACTTCCTGATTGCACATGTGTGTGTCTGAGCAGTTCTTCTGGCCTCCACCACGGCATTAGAGAAGTTCTGCACAGGCAAGAGACAAGCAAATAAAAAACAAAGACATGGGAAGTTGTAGGTAAATGTTTGGGGCTTAGGTGACTGTTGTCCAGTTGTATCAACAAGATGCTGGTCCAAACCTATTATAGCAGCATCTAGAGCAAGACATGGCAGAAAGAGGACTTGACTGGTTCATAAAAGGCATTTAATACACCTTTTATTTAGTTTGCTGTGTGGGTCTCTTGTTTCTTCAGTAGGACTCTAAACGTCTCAGTAACATATATCCATTCAGTAGAATTAAGGCACTTGCTAAACGAATCATTCAATCATTCACATTCAATTTTCTCATGATATTAAAATCTTAAATATTTCCAGTTCTATTTTCTCAATAAACTGACTAATTTAGTAAAATTCATGTCAGATAGTTAACTCTCTGGAATTTTACCAACAACTACCACCAGGCCTCTCTGGATCTGCTCCCAGTATTGATGTCAAAGCATTCCCACCCACTATTATTAAAGCTTATATTTTGAACTCTTTTCTCCTGATTATATTGTGTTTCGTGTTTCTATTACATCGTTTTCCTCAAGACCATGGAACCTCTGTGTAGGAAGTTTGACCAGTTTAGCAACACAGTCACTGGCTAAAAAAAAATAAAGAAGGTGAATGGACTATCTAAGTTTGGAACACTGGGCTCATTAGCCCTCATGGTCCAGCCATCTAAGCTAGACTATGTTTTGAAATCTTCCATCTGTAGATTAAGATCAAATTGTTCCAGTAACTTAAGGTTGCTTTTCATTACTTTTACTTATCTTTACACCCTACAGCTTAGATAGACATTTTTTTTTGCATTCTCTTCTCTAATCTATTCCATCAAGATAGTTCGGAAAAACTGTAACAATTCATATTAGTTCAGTTTAGATGATGACACTCAGGCTGTGTTTATGTCCTACATGCAAATAGTGTTTATTCTGAGAATGTTCTAAAAATGAGAAGGGGAAAACAAATTCACCTTCTTTATCCTTTGGGTACAATATAACATCCACAGAATTTATCAAACTCTTTACTTATCATCAGGGGTTTTCAAATGTTGAAGATAAAGTTTTCAGAATACCTCCCTTAAAGGAAATTTGGGGAGTTATTTAGACCTAAAATAAATGCCCTTATTGTTTTTAAAGACACTAGGAAAAAAGTTAGAGAATTTGAAAAATATACTCATTCATTTAACAAATATTCACTAAGCCTTCTATTGTGAAAAAGAATATAAGTCCTTGTTTATCACTTTAAAAAATCTTTATTTTCCCACTTATAGAACATTAAATACATTTTCTGCAAAACAAACAAACTAAAAACTTGGAAAATATAAAAGCACCTTTAATCACACCACTCAAAGGAATACTGTTAACCTCCAGTGGATGTCTCCATTGCTTCTTCAGTAGAATCCCCTCAAAAATGTTTTCATGGGTTGAAAACATTAAAAAGAGTCTCTATTTGGGTAGACTCATTTCTAGGTAGTGAGATTGTATCTTACTCTTCATGGTATCAACCCCAAGAGCTGACACATACTATGTGCTAATAAAAATGTTTAGGGGGTAGTTCATCAGTCTTATTAGAAATCAGACAAAATCAAAATATATTACCAAATGAACTCAATTCCCCATAGTACCTGCTGTGAAGCAGGACATTTAGAATGCTTAGTCTCATTAACTAATTCTAATTACAAGTAGATGTGCACCTATCTTGAATAGAGTTTCTCTATGTTTACCACAAGATGATAAACTTTGGTGTTTTATTAGGAATGGTATTTGGTGGCACAGGCAAGAAAAGTCCATCCTTATCTGGTTATTGAAAATCAGGAATATGCTATCATTTGGAGCACAAATGGCAGCAACAGTCTAAAATTCTCTGCACCACTTTGTTTCACACCAACCAGAGGAATAAGGCAAAGACTGATTAACAAATGTCAGTAACTCGTTTTTCACATATGATAAAAGGTGACTAAACTGATAAAATTATCATTTCAATGTTCTTGCCAGAAGGCTCAAGTAATTAGCAAAACTAACCAGCAAAAAAAGAGAGCAAAGCCCATTATTTTTCTTATGTTTGGAAATTACATAAGTACTTTCCTTCAAAAATAAAGGTTTTCCAGCCGATATCTGTATGCTGGATATAAACAATTAGCCTGTTTTAATATGGAATTTTCCCTTTTATTTTTAGTATTAGAAGGGAGATTCTAATAAATCTATGAGGAGGAGTATCACCCCTTATTTGTAACCTCGGGACATAAAACAAATATTTCCGACCCCCTTCAAAGTGTGGAGATGGGTCCCATATTTGTAAAACTAAGTTCTTTTTACCTTTAAGGAAATGAAATCAGCTTTTAGTCTGCCAATGTTTTTGCTACAGTTTTAATATGCAGTCAAACTTTATTATGAAAGCTGACAGCAGATATTTGGAGCTAAGAGACAAAAAAAGTAACATGTCTAGCAGGGGAGACCTGGGGAAAATGGATGGTGGTGCCATTTACTGAAACGGGAAAGGCAGAAAAGCAGGTTTGGGGAAGCTGGAGAGGAGTTCTGTGTGGCTCCTTGGTGTCTGTGGTAACAGAATTCAATCTTGGTTGAGTCTGTGGCACTGGTTTGTTTAACTGAGCTTCTGCCTTGGTCCTGTTTTTCATTCTATTCCGATACCCCAAGAGAAATGAATCTTGCCTCACCTTTGCCAGGCCTCCTTACTGGGCTCTTGCCTCACCTCTCCCCTTGAATAGCAGGCCAGCAGGGACAGGCCATCCAGGTGTCACTTCTGATCAGGCTTTCAAGGTTAGCTACCTGCCTTACCTAGAGTTCATGAGACCCTTTTATGTCAAACTCTCTGTGCTAAGATATGGATCATCAGTCATTCAGAAGTCAGGCCCCTTCCTGACTTGTCTGTCTTGTGAACAATTGGCTTTATCCCAGTGAGTTCTGAGAGAGACAGTTGTTCAATTAAGAGAACAGATTTTTCAGACTATTCATCTGTTAGCTGGAGAAAATAAGGTGCTATGGGACAAATGGTTAGTTGTGTATAATACGTGAACCTAGGAATAATCATCAGGCTCTTGAAGACCTCATCAAGCAAGGAAATATATGCTAGTTAGCTTCAGTGGTCTTCAAGAAGAGGCTCTGCAGTTTTAAGTAATGTATCTCAAAGCTTGCAAAGGCATTTTTTTTCCAAAATAAGCCTTAAAATTATAAGTATGGAGTTAGAGTCACCAAGTATATTTGAATTGTACAGTGAACCACTGGGATAATTCAGGCTAACTGAGTCCATAACCTCTTAATTATCTTTGATAGTTGAGAAAAATTCGTGCTTCCTATCCTGAATTACCCAGGTAATTACAGTTGTAAACCTTACCGTCTTTTATTGTAAATGATGTTCTAATTTGAGTTGGCACTCTTTTAAATGACATTCTAGGGTTCAACATCTTTCCTAGGAGATAGAGAAAACTTAAGAAAAAGGTCTTCTAGAACCCCAAGTCTTGAAATAGCTGCCAGTAAACCAGGAACAAATTCCATATCAAAAAGAGCCTAAAGTTCATCTCTATTCTGATACACATAGTCAGAATTCTAATTTTCTAGTATGAAAAACTTAATCAAATGAGGAAATATCCTGGTTTTAAAATGAATTGATGGTTTGTTTAATTAAAAATATTAAAATTTTTTATAATAATCATATTTCCCAAGGCTGCCAAACTAGTTCCTTCTTCCATATTGTGCCAAGCTATTTGGCCAGCTACATGGACAGTGACCTTATTTTATTCAAGTATACTACAGAATCAGTGAGTGGTTTTCAGCTCTAAGTTTACTCCCTCTGGTGATCCTGCTAATTATAAACTTACTAGCCTTCAGGGAATGGTATTAAATATTTTCCTTTTTTGGCAACTTAGTCTCTGAATTCAAAATCGAATGATGCTTTCATGTCAAATGACCAATTCAAGTGTTTTTTAAATGCATTTTCATAAGATGCAGCATATATTTTTAGCAACTAGTAAATAATTATATTAATATACTTATACCAATTGTTTAAATCATAATGAAACACTTACTGACAAATAAAATAGCAATTACTGATATAAAATGGGGAAATAATTAGCCTGTTTTTACTCTTCTGCATTTGTACAGAGAACGTTTGAGTAACAGTTTTCCCAAGCAAAGTAAACCGAATATTTATCTGGTGGATTTAGGCAGCAGAACACAACACAGAGAGTTTACACGTTTGAAGAAGTTACATACCTCCTGCAAGCAATATAACCTAATATCCAAATTATCTTAGTCAATTTGAGCTTCTATAACAAAGTACTATAAACTGGGTGACATAAACAATAGAAATTTATTTCTCACAGTTCTGGAGACTGAAGTCTGAGTTCAGGGTGCTAGAATGGTGAGGGACTGGTGAGGGTCCTCTTCTGGTTGCAGACTGCCAGCTTCCCGTTGTACCCTCATATGGTGGAAAGACAGCTAGCTAGCTCTCTGGTCTCTTCTTTTAAGAGCACTAATCCCATTCATGAGGGCTCCACTGTCCAAAGGCCCTTCCACAAACTACTATCACATTGGGATTATAGTTTCAACATATGAAATTTGGGAAGCACACAAACATTCACTCCATTGCACAAATCTTCTGACCCATCCTAAACTCATTAGGATTTTTCTCATTCCAGTTACAGAAATCTCATATGAAAGCCCATAACATTATTAAGTAGCAAAAAATGATGATATCCATCCATAAGATTCATTTTCCCCACTGGCCCTTAGTGGCCCTTTAAAACTAAACATTTATAAACAATTGATGACATGAGAGGATTCCACAAGCAAAGATTTCACTCTTTTGTTTCACCTCTGATAGGCAAAAAGCCAAATGAGGTGAAGCGGATATAGGTTTAAAAAGAGACTTGAGTGACATCCCAGGGTACTGAAAGGGAATGAAGAGAAACTTAGGAAAGGTAGAAACAGATCTCAGCAGATGTTAATTTTCTTGAGTTGCTCAAATTATTTAGGACAACTGCAATGAATTCTAAGTCAACAGTCAGGAAGAAATTGATTTGGAAAAGTTAGATGGGGAGTTTAATTGAATATGAGAAAAAGCAATGAATCAGCACTTGGGTAACTGCATAGGAAATGCTGACCCAGGAATTAAGCAGACTGGCTGATCTGTAAAATGGATCAATGTTAGAAATAAAAATCACCATAATTTCCCATCTGCTACTGGCATCAAGGTAGAAAGACTAGTTTTCAAATAATAATAAAAGCAAATATTTATGGAGTGCTAACTTAACAGTTTTGCCATATTACCTTAGTTATTCTCAAAACAACCTGTGGGAACTCACTGAGACCCCCAGAGTTGATATAAAGATTATTCTAAAGACATTTGAAATTCAACAGATGCAGAAAAAAAGCCTTCTCAGAACTTACCTTATCTCACTAAATGCAGAAACTACTGGGAGTGAGGCTGCCATAAATCTCCTCTTCTGGAGAATTTTACTGGCCAGAAAGAAGACAGAGAAGACCGCTTGCACCTGCATAAACAAACATTATCACAAACTTTCTTCATTTCTTCCCCTAAATACTAATTTGTTCTTCCCTACATAGAAGCCTATACTCCCCACTTCTTCTCCCCCATTAAGTAACCTCTCCCCTATTAAGTTAGGTATATAAACCCCCATCTTTAGTTGTTTAGAGTCACATTTTTCTGTGTGCTCCTGCGTGAATAAAAATCTATGTTTTGTCTAAGTTTAATTCCCAGGCCCTCAAGAACTGAACTTAAGAGGGTAGAGGAAAAGATTTTCCTCTCCAACAAACATTACTTACAAAGGTAAGTAATTTCACCTTCATTATAAACATGAGAAAACTTAGACTCAAAGAAGTTATAAAATTTGCCCAAGTTCATTAAACCAGAGGAATGAGGATTCAAATGCAGGTTAGGCTAGGCACGGTGGCTCACACCTATAATCCCAGCAGTTTGGGAGGCCAAGGCAGACAGATCACATGAGGCCAGCCTGGCCAACATGGCGAAACCCTGTCCCTACTAAAACTACAAAAATTAGCTGGGTGTGGTGGCACATGCCTGTAATCCCAGCTACTCTGGAGGCTGAGGCACAAGAATCGCTTAAACCCAGAAGGCGGAGGTTGCAGTGAGCCAAGATCACACCATTGCACTCCAGTCTGGGAGACAGAGCAATACCCTGTCTCAAAACAAAACAAAACAACAACAACAAAAAACACATGCAAGCTATATAATCCCAGAGTCTACACTAGTATCACTTCATTAAATTGTTCTTACATGGTCTAGAGGCTTTAGCAGCCCATGCAAATGGGCAGATCTTAAAAGTGATTCTTCTTAGTCCTTACCATCAGGTGTCCTAATTCTGAATGTTTTGGTATTTACCAGGAGGGACATTATTTGGGTGACTGCAAAGTTTGCCTAAATTATTTGGCAAAAGCAAAGATAAATGAAGCATTTGACTTTATTTTACTTCCTTCACAAGCCAGTTTCTAAGGTTGGTATGTTTAATTCATTGGAAAAAATTTCTTACATACAACTGAAAACTGACTCAAGGTGAAAGAATCCAGCATGAGTAAGACTTGTAGTTTCTCACAGTCAGTAATGAGGAAATTGAACAGGCAATAAACAGGACATTTACCAACCAGAAACCAATGCCGTTGAACTCCCAAACATGTTCCAACTTTGCACAGCTGAAGAAACAGCCACTGAACTGTCATTACTAGCAGCCATGAAGGAAGAAGACAGCCAGCCAAGCTCATTGTGAATCGACTGCAGTTCAAAGGATACGTATTAAAGGAGTAAGCTGGGGATGCAGGTGAAAGGGAAGTAGGATGGGGGTGTAAAGGTAAAAAGAACGTCTCTGTGATAGACATAGACAGGAAAGCAAGCACTGAAGTAGGCAGCACCACAGAGCTGTGTTAAAGACACCAAGACAAATATCGCTACCTCCCTCCAGTTAAAATAATCAAGATGAATTAACATGCATAGATTTCCTGGACATTTTTGAGAAAAAAAAACAAGATATAAAACAATACGTGTAACATTTTTGCTTTTAAAAGTCCACAAAATGGTATATATTTCCCAGGGATATACACATATAAATGTCCATCTATATTTCCACAATAAAAAGACTGGAACCATACCATGGAAATAAACAGAGACCACCCAAAATGAGAACAATCAGAGGCTATTTATGCATTGCTTACTAAAACAAGGGAGTCAAACACCATCACTTGTGTTTGGCAGATACTCACAGGCAGCCAAAGCAGAAATGAAAAGCTTTATAGTGAAAAGAGGGAAGATTCACAAATGCTACAATTGGAAACTTGGTTTGGGAAGCTAGAGGTGGGTAATTACAAGTGAGCCATCTTATGTGATTGGTTTGGGGAGTACATTTGGCTTTGTCTGGTTGGTCCTGAGTTAAAAGCTGACAGTCATTGACCAAGCACTGACACTTCAGAACCAATTGTATCAGAGCTTGTGGTTTGGCTTCCCAGGCTGGTTGCTGCAGAGGTTGTGTGTCCGAGTTCTATTGACATATATGGTCTGGTCCTTGTCCGTTTGTATATTTAGTCTATCAGTATGCACCAAACTAACACTAGTGGTTACTACTGGCAAGATGGGAACGGATAGGGTCAGCAAATAATTTCATTTTTTGTAATTCTAAATTTGTTTGTAAGGAGAATATATTTACTCATTTTTTTACTTGTATAATTTTGTAAAATTCTGAAGCAAAATGGCAGAAGATTGATAGCTATCATTCCTAATCTTCATAACACTGCAAGATGGGTTGTATTCTTATTTTACAGTGGAGGAAAGTGAGGCACTAACAGGTTAACCTGCTCAAGACCACACAGTTGATAAATAGCAAATGGAATTTAATTCTAGGCATATCTGATCCTAAAAGTTACTTTTCACTATGCCATGATGCTGCTTACAAATGTATAGTTATGCTAACATTAAAAGAGAGAATGGGCTGGGCATGGTGGCTCACGCCTGTAACCCCAGCTCTTTGGGGGGCTAAGACAGGAGGATCACTTGAGCTTGAGACCAGCCTGGGCAACAAAGTGAGATCCTGTCTCTACAAAAAAATTTTTAAAAATTAGCTGGGTGTAGTGGTGCACGCCTGTGGTCCCAGGTATTTGGGAGACTGAGGCAGGGGGATCACTTGAGCCTGCAGTAAGCCATGTTCACCTCACTGTACTCCAGCCTGGGTGACAGAGCAAGACCCTGTCTAAAAAAAAAAGATCAGGTGCAGTGGCTCACGCCTGTAATCCCAGCACTTTGGGAGGCCAAGGCAGGCGGATCACGAGGTCAGGAGATCCAGACCATCCTGGCTAACACAGTGAAACCCCGTCTCTACTAAAAAATACAAAAAATTAGCCAGGGGTGGTGGCGGGTACCTATAGTCCCCGCTACTTGGGCGGCCGAGACAGGAGAATGGCATGAACCCGGGAGGCAGAGCTTGCAGTGAGCTGAGATCATGCCACTGCACTCCAGCCTGGGCAACACAGCAAGACCCCATCTCAAAAAAAAAAAAGAGAATGGCCATTTTTACTCCTTACAAAGGGTGAGCATAACATATTGGATTAACCCAATATTGCATCTATTAGTACAATATTAGCATCTATCTACTAAGGTGGTGTTAGAACTCAGAAATGGCTGTTGCCATTGCAAGTTGAGTTATCTGAAGTTACAGAACTTGACACGACATCACATGACAGTCCTGCCTGAAGTCTGATTCTTTGTACTTCCAGAAGGGTAGCTTTGGCTTTTGAGAAAGAGATAGCATTTAAAATGTAGTTATAACTAATGAGAAAGTAGGTATCTTTCAGAAAATTCCTTGTAGAGCACCATCTATCACCTATATTGTTGATAATGGTGTTGGCCAATTTCTAATCTAGGAAATGCTAATGAATCAATTTCCTATGAGTTTAAAGCAGTTGTGTGAACCAGCTGATTGTTTTTCACGTGGTAATGTAGCTAACTTAACTTTGGTTACCTTGGTGATCAAGAACTTGTAAAGGTACCTCTAAATTAAGAAGGGCTAACCAATTGTTGCAGGATTAAACTCTTCTCTTTAAAATCTTTAATTGGAACCACAGGTTGCAATGATCTGTAATTTAAAAAACAACAGTTTTTATGTTGGGTAACTACAAAACTCACATGGAAAAACAGATTAATATCTATAAATATTTTTGCTATTTACTGCTCTAAATATTACCTCGAGATTTACATAGTAACTCAGGGCTTCTCAACAGTGAAACAGCACATTAAAATCACCTGGAGAGCTTAAACAATAATATCAAGGCCCTCCTCCCTTCCTCCAAGATTCTGATTTAATTGGTCTAGGGAAGGTCTCTGCATCAGTATTTTTAAAAAGATCACTAGTTGATTCTATAAGGCAGCCTAAGTTGAAAAGCACTGCTATAGATGACGATGATAAAATGAAAAGGACTTCATGATGCGGTTCAGTTTGTTTACCAGCATCCATCCCTTTGGAGAATCATTATTTCCTATGCTGTGAGGTCCTGGTAAGGCTGACCCTGACTCTTCTCATCCATAGCGAGTCCTCGTAGTGTGCACATGACCCAGTTCAGAGTAATGCTTTGTATATGTTGATGCTATATAATTAGATACACATACATTTTATACCCTCATGGTGGCTTAGTATTTTTGTCATTATGAAGCATACATTTTATTTTTACAAATGCTTTTACCTTATAGTTTGCTGTATGGTTTGAATGTCCCTGCCAAAACTCATGTTGAAATTTAATTGCCATTGTGAAACTGCCTTTGCAAAAATTATAACTGAGGGAATTATGACAGTGAAAGAGATCTGATCTAACCAACGCCATCTTGCCTTTAACCTCAAACTGTCCTTGATCATTCCTGGGTGTAGGCCAAGCTAACTTTGGGATAAATTTAATTTATAGTTTAAATGAAAATAACACTTCCCCAAAACTAAACCACCTTTATAAAACTAATGAAAGGTCACCAGATTAGGAAGATGAGAGGGGCCTGAATCCTGCTAAAATACAGGTATAAATGATTACCAGCCATTATTCCATAAGTCAAGAAATTTGTTAACTTCTTCGATTACTCCTGTATTGATTTTTTGAGATGTCTTTTCAGGCTTTTGCACTTCTGACTACCAGATAGCCCCATCTGGACCTGCAATTCGGGATTCAACCAGTCCTATGGCCCCCACACAGAAGCAGACACAGTGCAGGAGGGCTGCTTTCCACACCCCTATGATTGCATCCCCAACCAATCAGCATTTCCTAATCCCTAAACCCCTGCCTGTCAAACTATCCTCAAATAGCCTCCGAATTTTCAGGGAGGCTGATTTAAGTAATAATAAAATTCCTGTCTCCTGTTTAGCTTGATCTAACATGTATTAAACTCTCTATTACCATTCCCATGTCTTGATAATAGGCTCTATCTGGACAGTGGGCAAAATGAACCCACCGGGTAGTTACAATTGTAATAGTGTTATGAAGTGGGGTCTTTAAGAGGCGATTAGGTCAAGAGGGCAGAGCCCTTATGAATATATCAAAGCCATTATGATGGGAGTGGGTTAGTTATCACTGGAGTGGGTTCCTAATAAAAGGATGAGTTTGGTCAGATTTCCTCTCTGTCTGGAGTATCACAATTTAAACATCATGCTTGTAAACAGTACAGCATTGACTTTGTCACTTAATGACGTATTTCCTTCTTTTACATTTAATGTAATTATTGATACGTTTGTATTTAAATCTACCATTTTATGAAGTGCTTTCTGTTTATATTGTCTTCCTTTCTTGTTTTCTTTTTGGATGCAATTTTAATTGCATTTTGCCCTCTGAATTATATTGAGGTTATATAAAAATCACTTAGGAAGATACTACTGTTTCTTTTTATTATCTAATTAATTTTGCAGTCATATTTTATTTTCAAGCAGACGTGCAACAATACGTGTTTCATTTTATTATAGTCATGAGAAAAGCATGTTTGAAAAGCAAGCCATTATAATTTTGAGAGAAGTTCTGGGGAACTTCCTGGGGGAGGAGAATAGTCATTTGATCCTGTGATCTACATTAGAGGCTGGCAACCTATATCCCATGCACAAAATATAACCCAAAGACTGGTTTCAGATGGCCTGTAAGCTAAGAAAGGGCTTTACATTTTTAAAGGGTTGAAAAAAAATTAAAGAAACATATGTGACAGAGACCATGTATTATCGATCTGGCCCTGTACAGAAAAAGTTTGCTGATGACTATCCTATATCATCTTGCCAAGACCTGTAAAGGTCTGAGAGTTTTCCCCTACTTGCAGACCAATAAATTAGCTTGCTACAATTTCATGGATGCTAGTGGGAGACAGGATAATCCAGTGTAAGAAACAAAGGACTTTGTTATTTACAGCAATAGCAGTCATCAGAACATCAGCATTAGCACCAATTCCTTATGCCCTAATATCCACCAGGTAATAAGAAGAGAGCCAGGTGACACCAGCATGCACAGTAGCTGTGTTACAGGAGAGGATAATGAGCTTAGGGCACCCAAATCTTTTATAATGGACAGTAAGCACACCTGCTCTTTGCTCTGCAGGGAGACATTATCTCAATCTTCCAAGGCTGTTTGCGATTACAAATTACAAATATTTAAGAAAAGATAGTTTGGAACAAAGTCAATGCCTCTGATTACAAGATATAGAGAAAGACAAGAGAATCATGGAGCACTGTGATCCAATAATCTAAATTTGTATCTATAGCGGCCTTCAGATTTTATAATAGTTATATCATTTCAAAAGTTCATCTGAGCCAAGTGCTAAAGTATTTTCAGTATTATCTTAAAGGTTGGAGGAAATAATAGTTACATCACCTCATAGGGATTTCTAAAGGCAATTTAAAATCTTAACGTTTAAAAAATTATTATTCAGCTATTTAAAAAATTCTGATATGCAGAAGGACTGATTTATGGTATGGGCCAGGTAAGTGATAACTTACTCTATAGTCATCTTCTAACTAATTTGGTAACTTGACATTTTCTTTGGTGGATGCATAAACTATATCATGTTCTATAAAATTTTATTACTACAGTCCAAAATGTTTTAAAATTATCCCAGAATTTGGCTAGGCACAGTGTACAGTTGGCTGTAATCCCAACATTTCTGGAGGCCGAGGCAGGTGGATCACCTGAGGTCAGGGGTTCGAGATCAGCTTGGCCAACATGGTGAAACCCCATCTCTGTTAAAAATACAAAAATTAGCCTGGTGTGGTGGCACACGCCTGTAGTTCCAACTACTCAGGAGGCTGAGGATGGAGAATCGCTTGAACCTGGGAGGCGGAGGTTGCAGCGAGAAAAGAGCGCCACTGCACTGCAGCCTGGACAACAGAGTGAGACTCTATCTCAAATAACAGTAATAATAAATAAATAAATAAATAAATAATCAATCCCAGAATTTAATAGTACACATTTTACAGAAGAAACTTAAACACTTTAAGGACATTTTAAAATGTATTGATTTAACAAGTATTATAGTTGATATTTAACATCTAGAAGTAGAGCTCACTAAGCAGTTTTCTCGCAGCATTATAAATGGAACAGTGCTTCTAAAAATTATGACTTTTTTAAAAAGAATTCTTTTACAAGATAAATGTTTACAAGGATGTAAACTATGTAACATTTAGTTAAATATTTAACAAGCTGCTTCTATTAGAAACAGTAAGGTGT
Organism: Gorilla gorilla gorilla; assembly: GCF_029281585.2. NCBI lineage: Eukaryota > Metazoa > Chordata > Mammalia > Primates > Hominidae > Gorilla > Gorilla gorilla. The sequence goes on from NC_073228.2 coordinate 131,950,233, forward strand.
AAAACTGGGAATCTTTGAGAAAATCTAGATCATCTTTAAATGTCAGATATGGGACAGTTAGCAGAATTCTCTAATATGAAATCTTTTTAACCCTAGAAACTCAAAGTATGAAATCCAGTCAGAACTGATCTGATGTTGCTTTAATATAGGCCTGAGCTGGAGAGCTCTGGAGAAAGCAAGATTACTTTGGGGACAATATGGAATCCCTTTAGGGACAATATGGAATCTCTTGTGTCCAACTAAGTATGGTCTAGTAGCTTTGAGTTTCTAGCCTACTGAACAAAAGCTGCAGCTAAGATCTGATGTTCCACTACATAATTTTACTGAGTAATTTTAACATAACTTTATAACATATAGGAAGAATATAAACTAAAAAAGTCTTGCATGATTAGTTGCTCTTCACTACTTAGTGTTTCTATTTAGATTTGTTCAGTCTCTTTACTATAGTTTGGGTTAAACTATAAGTCATTTTAGCTGAGGACTAAGTATGGACTAGGTTCATGTGGACTATTTTTATATATTCATATACTAACTCATTTAGACATCCTTAAGTGTTTTGATAAAATCATATTTTAACTGTTCTATTAAAATATCTATTATATGCTTTCCAAGGCAAATATAGAATATAGAAAAAGTCTGCATAAATCAATTTCATTTCATTTCATTTATCACATGCCAACATTTAACCAAATAAATTTTATAGAGATGCTGGAACATCTGCTAGTCTCTGATAGGGTGTTTTAGGTAAGGTGCGGACCAGCAGTTTGAAGGAAGTTTGGAGAAAAGGATTACGTTATGTCTGGTAAGATAATGTTCTTTACTAATAAAACTTTCCCACCTATTGACTTTTAGGACGCCTGAAGGAAAAAGAAAATAGGAATCATTTAAATGTTAAACACATTGTTAAACACATTTTTTTTGACAACCCAAACTCATTAGATTTATCATATTCATCTGTCTGCAGTGATTTTTTTTCCCTAGGTGTGTTCTCACAGACTTCTTTGAAAAAAAGAAAGAAAACAGGCTGAGTTATATGTGAACTAAATTTACCTATCATTATACATTTACAAGACAAATGGCAACACAGGAAATGGGCTTCTAAGCAATTTGGAAATTATATATAACCTGAAAGTCACAAAGAAGATTAAAATTTATGTACAAAAAGTTATAAACAAAATATAAAAATTAACCACAAAATGGGAAAAATATTTGCAACACATAATAGACAAACACATTAATTTAATTTACAAGTTTTACAAATCACTAAAAAAATGCAACTTAGAAAAATAGGCAAAAGATATTAACAGGCAGTTGACAGAGAAAGAAAAGCAAATGAAATCATGCTAAACTTCACTCATAATTAAATAAACGCAAACTAAAATAAGTTATATTTTTCAACTATGAGAGCAGTAAAGATAAAATATTCTGACAACACACAATGTTGGCAAGTAGCAGTTGATAGAAATGTAAATTAAAACAACTTTTTAGAGGGCAATTTTGCCATACCCATCAAAATTAAAAATGCTTGTACTGTCTCAACTGTAATTTTATAGCTAGGAATTTAAATGAATAAACTCTCAAAAATTGCAAGGTTCATTTTCCAGTGTACTCACTGATCCATTACTGGTAATAACAAAAAATGGAAAATAATCTAAATCTCCATCAGTCTGCCTGAATAAATTATTATATACCCAATCAATTCAATATTATTTAGCATTGAGCAGAAAGAATCATACATCATGTTAAAAAGTGAATAAAAAAACATGTGCATTATGATCCGTTTATTTATATGAAGAAATATATATAATTTTTTTCAGGAAACGAAACAATGAGGCAACTAAAACAGATCTTTAGGGAGAGGAATTAGTAGACTTCATTTTTCATTTTATATCTTTATGCCTGATTTAAACTTTTATTTTGCCACATATATGTAAAAAATTTGTACATATATAACATATTTTAAATAATAGTTATTGTAGTACTGTTAAATAATATTTTAGAGAAAAGAAACTACACAGATAATTGTTCATAGGCCCAGTCATTCAATATATATGGTATAGAATTCATCTCATCCACATTGAGATACCTTTTCAAAACAATGACTGCAAAAAAATGGGTTTCCATTCTTTTTAGATGTTATTTTTAAATTCATTTCATAATAAAATCCAATACCATAGTATAACTCATTTTTTTCCCTTTCTCCAGAAACTTTAAGCAAATACTTGAAGTTATAGTAAAGAATCTTAAAATAATACCATTCTTGGTTCAACCACTTGGGGAAACAGTGTGTCTTTATCTATTGAAGGTGAAGCTATACATACTCCATGAACCAGCAATACCGTACTAAATATACACCCTAGAGAGAAATCTACTCATATATTCACCATGGTATGTGTATACAAATGTTCACAGCGGAGTGTTTATAATAGCAAAAAACAAAAGCTAACCTCGAAACTACTAAAATAGTAATTAACATTAGAATGGCTATATTAATTATGGTATATCTATACAATGGTATATCTATACAAAGAATCATCCTTAGGCTTGCAGAACAAATTTTAAGGTTTGGGCATTTATAATTCAAAAATAAAGTACAAAGAGGCTGAATATGGAACTGTGTCCAAACCATCATAATAAAAATTAGTACCAGCACAGAGAAGAGATTCTATATTTAGATTAGAAGATGGAACTTCTAATTACTTCTTCATTATTAAACCTTTAATATTCATTCCTAAATTAGATTTAGCCATTCCTTTTCAAGAACATTACATTTCCTGATATATTTCATAAATTGCAAATGCTCTTAAACAATCAGACTAATATATCCTTCCTATCATCATTATTCATATTAACCTATCCTCACAGAAAGAAACCTCTAAGAAATGAAAAAAAAAAAAGTATAAGAAGCATGTCAAGAGGCTAAAAACCACAACTTAACAAAACAATCTTTTTTTCTTTTTCTTTTTTTTTTTCTTGGAGATGGAGTCTCACTCTGTTGCCAGGCTGGAGTGCAGTGGCCTGATCTCAGCTCACTGCAACCTCCGTGTCCTGGGTTCAAGCAATTCTCCTGCCTCAGCCTCCTGAGTAGCTGGGATTACAGGCGTGTGCCACCACACGCGGCTAATTTTTGTATTTTTAGTAAAGACGGGATTTCACCATGTTTGCCAGGATGGTCTTGATCTCTTGACCTCATGATTTGCCTGCCTCGGCCTCCCAAAGTGCTGGAATTATAGGCGTGAGCCACCATGCCCAGCTTTTTTTTTTTCTGAGATGGGGTCTCACTCTGTCACCCAGGCTGGAGGGCAGTGGCATGAACTTGGCTCACTAAAATCTCAAAATCGCTGCCTCCTGGGCTCAATGAATTCTCCCACCTCAGCCTCCCAAATAGCTGAGACAACAGGCGTGTGCCACCATGCACGGCTAATTTTTGTATTTTTTGCAGAGATGGGGTTTCACCCTGTTGCGCAGGCTGGTCTCGAACGCCTGAGCTCAAGAGATCCTGCCGCCTCAGCCTCCCAAAGTGCTACGATTACAGGCGTGAGACACCAAGTGATAGGGTTTCACAAATCTCATCTTGAATTGCAGCTCCCATAACTCCCCCATCTTATGGGAGGGACACGGTGGAAGATAATTGAATCACGGGGGCAGTTTCCCCTGTACTGTTCCCGTTAGTGAATAAGTCTTACGAGATCTGATGGGTTTATAAGCGGAAACACCTTTCACTTGGCTCTTATTCTCTTGTTTGCCACCATGTAAGACATAGCTTTTGCCTTCTACCATGATTGTGAGGCCTCCCCAGCCACGTGGAACTGTGAGTCCATTCAACCTCTTTTTATTTATAAATTACCCAGTCTCAGGTATATCTTTATCAGCAGTGTGAAAATGAACTGATACACCATGCCTGGCCAAAACCAAAATCTTCTTAACTCATGTTCCACATTTAAATATATGGTAGCAGTGGTGAAGGAGAGTGAAGAGAAGTTTTGAATTGTTATAGTATACACACACACACAGGTTCACACGCACACACAAACCATTTTGTAAGGGGAACATTTCTTTTAAATCTTAGCCATGTGTTAATTTTCACTTAATATTTGTAGGAACATTTTCAGTTACATGTTCAACATAATACCATTTTAATACTAGTATTAAAAATGTTTTATAACCCTTTATAACACAGGAAAACACAGGTTTCTACCAATGGGCAGAACTTGTCATCATGGGGGATTCCAGTAAAAGACTATTTCCCAATCTGCTACGTACAGCCGACTGCCTAAATTTGGACCAATGGATTTGGTGTGTGTGTGTATGGTAGGAAGTTGTTTTCTCCTCTCTAGGTTCTCCTTCTCACTGACGAGATAATAGCAACAAATAAAGGCTCCCATCTTTAATTCAGATGAAGAAGCCTCCTGATGAGAAGGACAGAGCTGCCTGGCCAGCTTCAGACAGGTCATTTCTAGATTGCTGTCTGAGTAGAACAGAAATGTCTGTTATTTCAGCACTGAAATTTGAAGATATTGTTATAGAAAATTTTAACATAAAAGTCTAAATACTCAGTTAAATTATTTGTAGGAAATAGTTGAATTAGTCATTAGTCAAGGCAAAAATCTTTGTCATAAGAATTAGGGGATAAAAACAAAATCTTAAAAATATGTACACATGAATTTTTATGTATATGCTCATGTGACATTAAAGGTCTCTCCAGGCATTACATCAGCAGTCCCCAACCTTTTTGGCACCAGGGACCATTTTCTTCCATGGATTGGGGTGGTGAGGGTGGATGACTTTGGGATGATACAAGGACACTACATTTATTGTGCACTTTATTTCTATTATTACTACATTGTAATATATAGTGAAATAATTATACAACTCACCACAACATAGAATCAGTGGGAGCCCTGAACTTGTTTTTCTGCAACTAGATGGTCCCAGCTGGGGGTGTTGGGAGACAGTGACAGATCATCAGGCATTAGATTCTCATAAGGAGCACGCAACCTAGATGCTTCACATGCACAGTTCACAATAGGGTTCATGCTCCTATAAGAATCTAATGCCACTGCTGATCTGACAGGAGATGGAGCTCAGGCAGTAATGCGAGTGATGGGGAGTGGCTGCAAATACAGATGAAGCTTCTCTTGCTTGCCCACTGCTCATCTCCCGCTGTGCAGCCTGGTTCCTAATGGTACCGTTCTGTGGCCCAGGGGTTGGGGACTCCTGCATTACATCAAAGTAAAAATCACACACACACAAAGACCAAGATACTTACAGTAATAAATTTTCTAAATAGTTGCATGTCAACACTATGATAAACAAAACTGCAATGCAACTAACTGGAGAAAACCAATTTAGTTTAGGGTTTTTGTCCATAATACATGAAAAAGCTCTTAAAATGGGTAAAATGACAAAGAACATTGTATTAATACAGATTTTTGGTTGCAAGCCACAGAAACCAAGACTCTGGTTAACTTAGATGAAGTGAATTACTGTAAGAGTATGGGAAAGTTAAAAGAAAGAAGAAACAGATGTAGAAAGGACAACGGAAGTAGTTCCAGAGGGTGCTGGTGGCAGGAATTACCATACTGTCTTCCCTGAGTACTGCCACTGGAATGGACAGTTCCTTAGAAACAGACCGAGATGGCATAGAGATGGCATAGAGAAAGCATAGAGAAATGGCATAGAGAAAGTTTGATGGAGAGTATTCTCAGGAGACACAACTATAAGGAAATGAGGAAAGCAGGACTGGGCAGAGGAAGAAGCAGACTCACAGTGAGGATGCAGCTGAAGCCTCAGTCCATCCTACAGGGTGTTCTTTGAGGTAGTGGCTCGTTACAATTGTCCCAAATACAGTCAATGCCCTTTAGATTGACCATCAGCTAGTCAGTGGCCTTGGGTTGCCCTCAGGCAAGGCAGTTGCCCAGGGAGGGAGGAAGTGAGATATAAGCAACTAAGAGTCCCACAACTGGACTTACTTTTCTGACTTTGCATCACACCACCCAAAATTCAAAACACTTATGAGAGCCAGACTGGCACATTTGGTCACATGCTCACAATTTGGCTGGGGCAGGCAAGCTCCTCTATTATGTCCTTCCAAAACTACACACAGAGAGGTAATTCCAGTAAAAGAATTACCCCCACCTCACCAAAGAAACAAAACAAAACCCAAACAAAAACAACAAGAAAAATGTGTATGCTATTACCACAACAAGACAGAATGGAAACCATGGAATGGAAACCCCACTGCTAGGATACAGTAATGGTCTTCTATAGATATCAATGGGCAATTCAGAAATAAAAATATATAAATGATTAAGAAACTTTAAAAACTATAACCTCACTAGAAGTCAATGATCTGCAAATTAAACTTTTGATTTTTTTTTTTTGCTAATCAGATTGACAAAGATTAAGAAGAAAGATTTTACTCAGACTTTATAAGAGTGGTGGAAGGCAGGAATTCAAACACAATGTTGACAGAAGGATAAACTGATAATAACCTTTCTGAAAATCAATTTTGATATGTATGCCGAAAGTTTTAAAAATATACATACCCTGCTATTTCACTTCTAAGAATTTATCCTAAGGAAATACTCAATTAAGAAAGATATATGCACAAAGATGTCCAATGTAGCACTGCTTGCTCTTATTTAATAATGAAATAAACAGGGTTCAAAAATAAGTGATAGAGTCAGTAAATTATGATAAATCTACATGATGCAATATTAGGAAGCCATTAGAAATCATGCAATTGCAAGATATCTATTTTCATATATAGAAAAATGTTCACATTACTGGTTTTAAAAACTACAAAACATACCATAAATCATTTTGTAATACCATAAACAGGAAAATGTTATTTCAGGGTGATGGCATTATAAGTGTTACTTCCTTTTGCTTTTTTCCTATGACTTCTATATTAATTATGTATTACTTTATAAATAGAAAGATATTATAAATAATAAATATCTACTTGACTTCTTATAGATATTAAATTCTTGATATATATCCTATTATATATCAAGAAGTATATATTATAGTATATCAAGAATTATATAATACGGAATATATATCAATAATATCTATCTATATTATATAATATATATTAAGAATTTTATGTCTTTAGAAATTGGTTACAATTCAACCAGGCATGGTGGGTGTCTCAGCCTGTAATCCCAGCACTTTGGGAGGTCAAGGCAGGCAGATCACTTGAAGTCAGGAGTTCGAGACCAGCCTGGCCAACATGGTAAAACTCCATCTCTACTAAAAATACAAAAATTAACCTGGCCTGTTCGTGAGCACCTGTAATCCCAGCTACTTGGGAGATTGAGGCAGGAGAATCACTTGAACCCGGGAGGCAGAGGTTGCAGTGAGCCGAGATCATGCCATTGCACTCCAGCCTGGACAACAGAGAGAAACTCAGTCTCAAAAAAAAAAAAAAAAAAAAAAAAGAAAGAAATTGGTTACAATTGAGGTGGAATTTTAGTTCAAATCTCTTAAAAAACAAGAAACATTTCTTGACTAATCAGAAGAGCTGATACTCAGGGCCATATTCAAAGTCAGCTGGTACTTCAGTTTTAAATGAAAACAATTACATGAACCGTAATAACCTGCCTTTACCTTCATACTCATGTTTTTAAAAACTGCCATATTGAACCTAATAGTTTTGGCCCACATTTAAAGGAAAATTAAATTACTTGGAAAGGGCCCAGAGGAAAGTAATAAAAATAATTACATACTTAGAAATTTGGTCCTATAATGACATGCAAGAGGAAATCATTTAGAAAATAAAACTGAAAATAACCTTACACTTTTACGGGTTACCATAACCTCTGAAGAATGGGACAAGAAGCCAAAGAATTGAATTATAATGAGAATAATTTAATTTAGTCATTAGGAAGAACATCTTATTCCTCAATAAGTATTTGAGTGGTTATTAATGTCCAATGCTATGGCATGAGGACTTGTAACCACTAGGATGTGTTACTAGAAATTATTTTCTTAAAACAAAAGTGTCAAAGGTAGAATATTGTGCAAAGTAGGGGCTTATTACATAACCCTTTAAGATCTTTTCCATATTTATGATTTTTACAAAATTTCAGGCATCTAGATTATAAAAACATATCTTATTTTTATGGCTTTTTAAAAGTGAAAATGGATTAATCATTAAGAAATATAAGAGGATAAAAATATTAGAGATTTTTCATTAACATTGAGGAAAATATAAGTATACAGTTAGTTAGGAAACACATTATATTATTTGACTCCATAAAGGGGAAGCAATTAAACTAATTATTAAGATATGAGTACATGTGTGTTAAGTGTCAGTATTTGTATTTTAAATCTCTTTTTTTTTAAAGTATAGTGCAATGTAGTGAATGCAGACAAAATGTTCCTATAACATATTTGTACAGATTTTTTTCTAAGACGGGAGTCTTGCTATGTTGTCCAGGCTGGTCTTGAACTCTGGGGCTGAAGCGATACTCCTGGCTCAGCCTCCCTAGTAGCTGGGACTACAGGCACACACCAACTTACCAGTAACACACTAGTTTTAAGGGGCTCAGATGAAGGAAAATAAAATGGATTTAAGATGAGTAAAAAAGAATCATCCTTTGTCTGGGCTTGTTCCATCTTCCAAATATGTAGCAGCAACATAATGACACTAAAAACTGCCTTAAAAATCTGTAACAGAAAAAAAAAAAATAGCTTACATGCTACTCAAAAAATTACCTAAATACCTCTCAAAATCAAAACAAAAAGCAAAGTAAAAAATAAAACAGGACATACTTGCAAGAAAAGATATGACCTAAAGCTTGTATCTTAGCCCTGTTTGTTTTTTGAATAAAATATTAAGTTTTAAGCATTTATTTACTGTTTACATACATTAGGCCTTACCATATTATCAGGCACTATTCTAAGTACTTTACGAATAGTTCTTTATGTAATCCTCACAGCTCCACAAGTATGAGGGTGTGGTGGCTCACGCCTGAAATCCTAGCACTTTGGAAAGCAGACTGCTTAAGTCCAGGAGTTCAAGACCAGCTTAGGCAACATGCCATACCCTGTCTCTACAAAAAACAAAAAAATTAGCCGGGCATGGTGGCCTGCACCTGTGGTCCCAGCTACTCAGGAGGCTGAGGTGGGAGGATCACTTGAGCCTGGGAGATCAAGGCTGCAGTGAGCTGTGATCTTACCACTGTACTCCAGACTGGGTGACAGAGCGAGACTCTGTCTAAAAAAAAAAAAAAAAAAAGCTACCATTGTTATACCCCATTTTATAGATTAGGAAACTGAGGCACAGAGGTCACACTAGGCCAAGATCACACAACAAATAGCGGAGCTGATGGAGCTGATGGAGCTGAGATTCAAATCCAGGCAGTCTGGTGCTGGAGTCCATGTGTGTAATCACTAAGCTATTATATACAAGTAATTCCTTCAAATATTAATATTTGATAACAATTTTGAACTTTGAAGTTTGCAAATATCCACAGCCTGTATAGTTAGAAGTACAAAAGTAATCACAAATAACTTTTCTAATACAGATTTTAAATTGGAAAAGATTTCCTTGAATAGCTTTACAACAAACACATGCGTAGACAAAAGTAGGGATAAGAAAGAAAGACTGTTTTTTAAATGCATTTGTCATGAATTTACTACCTGGGTAAGCAAAAAACTTCAGCTGTCTCTTTTGAAAGACATAATTTACAAATATGAATTTATATATTGTCTAGAGGAAAAGCACAGTACAATTTCAATTAATGTTTAATTCTATGACTGACTAAAATCTTTATAATATTTTTAATTAAAGAAGAAGGTGACTGGGACTTAGGTAAGAAAGCAAAATTATAACATTTACTACATAACAAGTTTTTTTTTTTTTTTTTTTTTTTTACATAAACAAGCTTTGTTTCTTACAAAAAACAACAAGCTTTTTTTTTTTTTTTTGGATACAGAGTCTCACTCTGTCGCCCAGGCTACAGTGTAGTGCTGCAGTCTCGGCTCAATGCGGCCTCTGCCTCCCGGGTTCAAGCAATTCTCATGCCTCAGCCTCCCTAGTAGCTGGGATTACAGACACGCACCACTACACCCAGCTAATTTTTGTATTTTTAGTAGAGACAGGGTTTCCCCATGTTGGCCAGGCTGGTCTCGAACTCCTGGCCTCATCTGATCCGCCTGCCTCGGCCTCCCAAAATGCTGTGGGATTATAGGCATGAGCTACTGTGCTAGGCCTATAAAAAAGCTTCTTTAGGGTAACTTTTTTCTTTTTTCTGTAATAGAATAATCACATTATTTCTCAAGGGAAATACCATTTACTCAATCTGTACTCTGAATGCCATCTAATAAAACAGCAAAGCCACAACCATGCAGAATGTCAGCACAGCATGTCTAACTAAAACTCACTGTAAGAAAAAAAAGGAAAAGAGAGCTGATTTCAAAGGTTCTACATGGCTTTGCACTTCACATGTTCTGATGCTGCAGATATGAGAAGTTGTAGGTCTAACATAATTTATATCTTCTTTTAGGACACTTTGGCATTTGTGAATTGAGAAGTTTGGAAAACAACTACGCAAGTCACTTCTAATCCTAAAATTCCAACTACCTGAAATAAATATTATTAAGTACTCAGACACACACAATGTCAAAGGCTGGCCTTGTGGCAAAAAGGAAATACAGCAAAATCAGTCAGGTTCCCACCACGGCACTGATAGCAAGTCTGTTCTCAAGGTTAGTCTCCAAACTGACACCTGGTAAGTCTGACAATGAAATATTTGCCAACAATTAAGTAAAGGAGATCTCTCCTGATAAATTTTTCATAAGTTTCACATAATACACTTTGATATTTCCTGGAATGTTTGTGGCCCTCCCCTCACTGCATTGCTCTCTCATTTTGTTGGCTAATACATGTTACTAAAGTCAATATATATTCAACTCATTTTTCTCTGCCTCTTGGCCCAATTTAACACAGCTGATCCTGTTTTCAAATGCCTTCATCTGATTTTCTTCTCACCTCTTAGGCCACCTGCCCTTTGTAGGTCTTTTATGTGCTCATAAATGTTGGAATTACTTATTTTTTCCTTAACCAAGTTTTTCATCTGTAAATGGATGTAATCTTATGATTTTCTTCATAGTGTTGCGAGAATTCAGTAAGATTATGAATGTATAGATTTTGGCACAGTATCCAGGACATAAATTCTCTATAAAGGTTAACTACTATTACTACTATCAACTCACAGCTAGATGAGTGAAATTGTGTCCTGACTTTCCATGCTTATTCTTCCTCTTCTCCACTCTTCTGCTCATAATGTAACTAGTTTTATTTTTATTTATTTATTTTTTGAGACAGTGTCTCACTCTGTCGCCCAGGCTGGGTGCTGTGGCACAATCATAGCTCACTACAACCTCCACCTCAAGTGATCCTCCCACCTCAGCCTCCCAGCGAGCTGGGAATACAGGTGCATGCCACCACGCCCCGCTAATTTTTGTGGGTTTTTTTTTGGTAGAGATGGGGTTTCATTATTGTTGTCCAGGCTGGTCTCGAATTCCTGAGCTCAAGCCATATACCCGCCTTGGCCTCCCAAGTGCTGGGATTACAGGTGTGAGCCACCTTGCCAGGCCTAGAGAGTTTTAATAAGCACAAATCTGATTATGTGCCCCTCAATCTATCTAGAAACCCATTAATGCTTTTATAGGGCTTTTAGAATACAGACACCTCTCTTACTACTTTTGCCCCCAATCCCTCCCTATGCTTTAACCAAACTGATTTCAAGCTTCTTGCTTCTTTGATAGTCCCTGCTCACTCCATGAGGGCATTTGTCCACAATATTTCCCTTGTTTGAAACCCTCTAGTGACAATTTGGTCCTAATTTTCCTTTAGACCTTTGCTAAAAAGTCACTTCTGTCTTGACTAAGTCTGGCCTATTTTGCATTTTCCTTATAATACGTTCCTATCCCCTAGAACTTCTGTTTGCAGTTACAAATTTATATGAGTGACTACTATTTATTATTAATACACATTTGTGTGTTTCTTCCAACAGACATCTCAGACTAAGCTCCTGATATTCATCCAACCCAAACCTGTTCCTTTAACCTCCTTTGCCATCTCAGAAAATAGCAATACTATTCTTCCAGTTGCTGAGGTCAAAACCCTTGGACTCTCACACTTCACATCCATCAGCAAATTCTATTGTGTCCCCAGAATTCAACTACTTTTCCCCATTTCCACTGCTACCCACTGTGGTCAAAGTGCTACCATCACTTCCTGGATTGCTGTAATACCTCTTAACACATCTCCTTGCTTCTTTGACCCAACCGTTTATCCCTTGCCTACTTACAAGACAGCTAGATGAATCCTTTAAAAATGGCAGATGTCATTTCTCTACTGAAACCTTCCAATAACCTGCCATCTGCCAAGGACTGTTGTGTACCCTGCCAAATTAGTATGTTGAAGCCTGAATCCTCTCCTCACTCTTATGTGACTGTATTGGAGACAGTCCTTTTAAGGAGATAATTAAGGTTAAATGAGGTGATCAGGGTAAAGCCCTGATTCCACAGAACTGGTGCCCTTATAAGAAAAGAAAGAGACAACGCTCTCTTTATCATCTGAGGAGACATTAAGAAGGTACTGTCTGCAAGCCAAAAAGAAAACCCGAACATGATCATGCTGGCATTCTGATCTCAGACTTCCAGCCTGCGGAACTGTGAGAAAATATATTTCTACTTTTTGAGCCACCCAATCTATGTATTTTGTTATGGCAGCCTGAGCTGACTAACACACCATTCTACTCAAAAAGTCAAGTATGTCTAACAGCCAAAAAAGGTCCTAAACATTCTGATCTACTACGTCCCATATCCTAAGCTCTCTGATGTAATTGCCTTTGATTCTTCACATCTCTTAAGCAAGTTCCAGCCAAACTGGCTTACATGCAATTCCGTGAGCATGCTAAGCATGCTCCTGCCTTTGGGTCTTTGGTTTCCCTCTGCTTCAGACACTTTTTTTCCCAAGAACTCACATCACTCACTTCCTTACTCAAATATCACCTTCTCAGTGAGGCCATCCTATGGAAAATGTTATGATCCCCATTTCACACAAATATCCCATTTCCCTTTCCTTAGTACTCACTGCTTGGATCCTATGTATTTTACCTATTTATCTTGTCTATTGTTTCTCTTTCTCACTAGAAAGAACTCCATGAGAGATGGGATTGTCCGTTTTGCTCACTGCTATATCCCGTAAATACAGAGTAGCTCATAGTAGCTGTTCAGTATTTATTCAACTAAATGAATGTTGAATTCCAACAGTGGCAGAATTCGTTGTGGAGCTGAAAGGTATTGCACAGATCAACTACTAATGCAGCAATTCCCTAGTAGAAAACTGCACTGCTTAAAGGACCACCTCATTTTTCTGGCCTCCTCTGGTTATTATTAAAGCTCAAAAGGAGCTTTAAAAATCCTGATGCAACAGCTGCTTTCCCCTCTCACCGTCTTTAAAAATAGAGATAATAAAATAGGCTGAAAAGTTGTCAAGTTCAAGTAAGATCATGTTTATGACAATTTTTTGAAAATTGCCTGGTTGCAGCTTTTACTTACAGCATTTTCAAACAGTTCTGCCAACTCTGTGGCTCTTTCATCATGTCTCAAGTGTTCAGCAAACGATGGTGTTCGTCTCCATAAAGTCAAAGTTTAAAAATACAAGGGCCGGGCGCGGTGGCTCATGCCTGTAATCCAGGCACTTGGAGAGGCGGAGGCGGGCGGATCACGAGGTCAGGAGATCGAGACCATCCTGGCTAACACGGTGAAACCCCGTCTCTACTAAAAATACAAAAAATTAGCAGGGCGTGGTGGCGGGCGCCTGTAGTCCCAACTACTCAGGAGGCTGAGGCAGGAGGAGAATGGCGTGAACCCAGGAGGCGGAGTTTGCAGTGAGCCAAGATCGCACCCCTGCACTACAGCTTGGGCGACAGAGCGAGACTCCGTCTCAAAAAAAAAAAAAATAAATAAAGTACATAAATAAAAACCAAGTAATTGGAGGACGCCATTCATTGATTTTACTTAGGACTTTGGGCATAATCTAGGTTTAAAAATTTCTGCTGCTAAGAAAGGGGGAACACAGTTATATTCCCTTACATTTTACCGAAGAGAAACTAGACCTGCAGAGGAGTACCTTTCTGTTTCTATATAAGCAGAGGAATTTTGCACAACCCAAATCACGCAGAAATCTCCTGGTAAGGACTCCATGGGTAGTTATTGCCGGCATTGTATTCTGAGAGATGAACTGCATATCACTTTTGGAAATGCCTTAAATTAAAACTCGTCTTGAAACAACATGACGTCTCAACGAGTCTCCCTTCTCACCTTGGAACATCAGCTTTTAAAATAAAGGTGTCATCAGAAGTGTGTAGACACCCACTGCATCACAACTGGAACTGATCTCTGGTTATGTCAATCTAGGTCTGCCTGGCAGGGTGAGTCTACCGCTCGAAAGCTGCACAGAGGAAATCCTCCCTCCTCCAGGTTCAGGCCCGGAGTTACGAGCGGAGATTCGCGGCGGCGGGTCAGAGCCCAGAGCAAACCAGGCTGGGGAACGCACCTCGCCCGCGGCTCCGGAAGCGGCTGCGGCCCCGACCGGAAAGCCCCCAGCATCGCCCGCAGGAATCGCTGCTGGCCTGCGGCTCCAGCCCGGCCTCGGGTACCACGCGCCTAGTGGGAAGCCGCACTGACGCCTGCAGCATCTCGCGAGATTTCGGGCTCAGCCCAAGTACTGCGAGTTCACCAAAGGGGGGGGGAAAAAAAAAAAAAAAGCCAGCGTGCGAGAGCTTCTGAAGCCGCGGCTGGGGCGCTGGGGTGGCAGCTGCCGCGGGAGCATCAGCTACCGGCGTGAGACGAGGCAGGGCACGCGCGCCGTCCGCAGCCCCGCTGCCTGGGCTGCAGGTCCACTGACGCGCGGCCCCTGGGTGGAGAGCGGGGAGGCGGCCTGGGAGCCCGCTCCTTTTTGCCGCAGAGCGCGGCGGGGGAGGGAGGTGAAGGCGTGGGAGGAAGGCGGCGGAAGAGGAGGTAGCCGCGCGGAGATCCTCCCGGCGACATCACTGAGGCGGAGCGCAGCCGCGCCTGCTCCCCGATCGCGCCGTTCGTGCTGCCCGCACTGCCCGAGGCCCTTTGCGGACCGGCTGGCCGCGATCTTCGCACGGGGCGCTTTTGCGTGGGGTCGCGCAGGAGCCGCGGAGGGCCGGATCGCTGAGGGAGCGTCAGCCGCGCGCCGCTGCGGGACCGCGGGTGGGCGGGCTGAGGGGCGGAGGAGCCTCCGGCCCCGCCTCCCGCGTGCTGCTGCCGGAGCCGCCGCCGCCGCCGCCGCAGCCCCGCCGAGGCTTTAAACAGCGGGGCCCGCCCCGCGCCCGCCACACTCGCGCGTTTGCTCGGCTGCCGGTGGCCTCTGTGGCCGTCCAGGCTAGCGGCGGCCCGCAGGCGGCGGGGAGAAAGACTCCCTCACCTGGTCTTGGGGCTGTGGCCACCGCCGGCCAGGGGTGCGGAGGGCGTGCTGCCGGAGACGTCCGCCGGGCTCTGCAGTTCCGCCGGTGGTCGGGCAGCTATGGAGCCGCGGCCCACGGCGCCCTCCTCCGGCGCCCCGGGACTGGCCGGGGTCGGGGAGACGCCGTCAGCCGCTGCGCTGGCCGCAGCCAGGGTGGAACTGCCCGGCACGGCTGTGCCCTCGGTGCCGGAGGATGCTGCGCCCGCGAGCCGGGACGGCGGCGGGGTCCGCGATGAGGGCCCCGCGGCGGCCGGGGACGGGCTGGGCAGACCCTTGGGGCCCACCCCGAGCCAGAGCCGTTTCCAGGTGGACCTGGTTTCCGAGAACGCCGGGCGGGCCGCTGCGGCGGCGGCGGCAGCGGCGGCGGCTGGTGCTGGGGCGGGGGCCAAGCAGACCCCCGCGGACGGGGAAGCCAGCGGCGAGAGCGAGCCGGCTAAAGGCAGCGAGGAAGCCAAGGGCCGCTTCCGCGTGAACTTCGTGGACCCAGCTGCCTCCTCGTCGGCTGAAGACAGCCTGTCAGATGCGGCCGGGGTCGGAGTCGACGGGCCCAACGTGAGCTTCCAGAACGGCGGGGACACGGTGCTGAGCGAGGGCAGCAGCCTGCACTCCGGCGGCGGCGGCGGCAGTGGGTACCATCAGCACTACTATTATGATACCCACACCAACACCTACTACCTGCGCACCTTCGGCCACAACACCATGGACGCTGTGCCCAGGATCGATCACTACCGGCACACAGCCGCGCAGCTGGGCGAGAAGCTGCTCCGGCCTAGCCTGGCGGAGCTCCACGACGAGCTGGAAAAGGTGAGCTCGCCCAGCCCTCACTTCTTCCCCAGCCCCTGGTGCATGCCGACCGCGGGATGTGGCTGCAGACTCTTCCTGAGTTGAGGTGGCGGGAGTAGTAGACGTGCACGACTTGCTGGCATCTCTGGATTCAGCTGTCAAGGGTGGAATTGCCGAGGAATGTTAACTTAATCTCTCAAAAGTTTGTAGCGGGTTTGGCTAGTTACGTGATACCGGAGGGCTGCCTCTAACAACCTTCCCCATCCAGTTAGGTATCTCGTGTGCACTTTCTTTCCCACCCACGCTTAACAGTCACCACCCCTCTGAATGACAGTAGTGTTTGTGGGCCCTTGAGAGGAGAATGTGCAGTGAGGATCTCGAGAGAGAGATTGGAGAGCACCTACCATCTGTGTCGTTTTGAAAGATTGTGTTGTGTGGCTTATGTACGCCTATTAGGGATCCCAAGAGTGGGAATGTTGCTGTTTGGAGGAAAATCTTAACAGGGTGTGTTTATGGTCTATGAGTTATTAAAGCTCAATTCTTGCAATCTTGAATATACAAAGGATCATAGAGATCTTGTCTTGGGACACGCTGTTCCTAATAATGGCATAACTCTTTTTTTTGCAGTGAAAACGTTTTGGGAGAGGTGTATATTAAAAAAAAAAAAAAAAGGGAGAGAGGCGACTCTTTAAAGAAAAAAGGGAAACAGGAGAATTGGTTTTTCTGTAGAGGATGACCAGAAAGACCTGTGGGGTCTTTGCCATAAGCAGTTACACTTTGTAAACAGAAAACCATCCCCATAAACTCATTGATTTTTGTAACTATTTTTTATGGTCACATAAGACTTATTTCTTCAGCGTTCAATGTCACTGTTTTGAGATAACATTGATGCTTTTGAGATTTCGTTAATGTTTAACTTTTTTATGAGCCGGGATTACTTGAAGTCTTCCTTTACAAGTGTGTAATGACTACATTGATGGAATTTGTGAACGCAAGAGGATGGTACCACATAGGTTGAAATGATCACAGTTTGGACAAGTTTAAATCTTGTATGTGATTTCTTTTGGATATGATTATTTGATCTCATACAGTGATTTCATACAAGACTGTACTTGTCCCAGTGTTTGATAATGTAACATTCACACAGAGGTAATTACAGAGCTCTTACAGCTTATTGATTGTTTAAAAGCCTGAGATCATTTAGCTTTAGATAATACTATTCTTGTTATTCCATTGTGGTATTTTGTCATAATCAGAAGCAAAACAATGTCTAAAACATTTTTTATTCATACTCCTGTAGTTTCTATCAAGTCTATTCTTTTTTCTTTTCAAAACTCAAAAATCATTGTAGACAAAAGTAGATATGGAGCTGGCAATTTTCATTATCTTAGGACAGTTTTACTAATGAAAATATTATACAGATATATTTTAGATTTATTTTACCAAAGCTAAGTATGTGAGCAGTAAAGTGATCTGTATTTACCCATAAGTTTTAGAAAGACATCCAATTGAAAGGTATATATGTTGAGCTTATATGCTTCCTAGGGAAGTTTTTGCTATTTTAAATTAAATTATCTCAATAACAAAGCACTTCAAGTTCTCCAAAACTTTAGATTTGTGTGTTTTTGTTTTTTGCTTGGCTTTTTGGTTCAAAGTGTCTAAAAAACAACACCTGTACTGTTAGTTGTATGGTAGTTGAAGAAATCACCCAACCTCTTAGCTTCAGCTTTTCAGGGTTATCGTGAAGATTAGAAAAAAAGCGCAATAAAAATGACCATGTTCAGTGCCTGGAAAATAATACCTAGTTGTTATTTCCCTCTTATATTGGCCCTTCAGAAGACTTTAGGATCTCAATTTTAGATTCTGTTAATTCTTACGTTATTAGATGAATGTAGTATATAAATATTATGTTCAGTTTCATTTATGCAACAGGTACTTTAATTCTTTGTAGTTTACCTTCTGCCACTCATAATCTTTATGGCCACTGTTTTATTGGCTTAACTAATAACTACATGTTGAAGATAATTTTGCTTAGAATTTTAGCAGATGGATTAAAGAAATGGGTGTTAAGTAGTACAAATATGACTATACATCACTGTCAAAAGAGGGGCAGACAGGAGGGGTTATAACAGGTTGGCTGGATCCCCAGAAGTTGTCCCTTACTCTGTCTAAATTGACTTCTACCTCTCTAACACCTTCTGTAATGTTTCTAGCCTTCAGTGAATTATAATATTTAGAATTTTTATAACACCTAATTCTAGCAGTCGATTGATTGGCATATACTCTACTTTGGTCTACTAAGTGCATAATTATCTACCATGGGACTAACTCTGTGTTGGGAACTACAGAAGAAGAAAAGAAGTAAAATACTTCAGAAACTTGTTAGGGAAAAGGACTGGATTGTCTTCCCTCCAGTTGAATTCCTTTCGTTATCCATCACTGACTTTTTAAAAGTGTTTTGTCTAGATGTCCAACTGTAGGGGAAAAGATAAATATCCTTGGTGCATCTTGCTATATTACATAGCCATTCTAGGATCAGTAGGCATGAGTTCTCCATTTATGAGTTATTGGGGAAGGGGGTATCTTAGATGTTGACAACATGCTTGTGACATTGTGGGATTATGTGGTGATTAGCAAACCAGTTACTGCTTCTGCCTAGACAGACATTAACAAAATAGTTGGACAAATAACATAGTTAATAACTGTTTTTTAAGTGTTACGAAAGAAAAGGATACTTGTAAAGATATAATAGGACCTAATTTTAATTGGGTTTTGGGAAGGCGTTTTTTTGAGAAGTATGACATTGAAGCTGAGACCTGAAGGGTAAGTTGATGATTGGGTGGAATGACAGACAGTCCTGACCAAAGGGACAGCGCACATGAAGGTAATGGGGTGAGAAAGAGTGGTATATTAACATAACTAAAAGGAGATAACTATTTTTCATTATAAATGTAGTGGGACGCTATTGAAGAATTTTGTGTGGGGTAGCCACATGATCCATTTTGTTTTTACATCTTTAGGCTCTGGGTGGAGAATGGATTGGCAGGGGCAAGAATGGAAGCAAAGAGACTCAAGTGATTACTGTGGTCTGGTTGAGAGATAGTAAAGGTTGGTGGCACAAAGGATTGGATGTGGGAGTGAGAAAGAAGCTGACTTGTAGATTTTGAACTTGAGAAACTTAATAGATGTTGGTACTGTTGCTTGAGATGAGAAATACTGGAGGAGGAATAGATTTGGTGGTTGGGAGAAGTTTGTATTTGAGGCTATTCTGTTTCAGTAGCCTATAAAGACAAAGACAACTTATTCCAAGAGTCGTGGAGGAGGCTGTGTGTGTGTGTGTGTGTGTGTGTGTGTGTGTCTGTATATAAACATATGTAAATATATATATTTACATATAAAGATTTGGTTGCTTAAGGTCATGGACTAAATTACTTAGGGAGAGTGGTAGATAAGAGAACAGAAAATAGGGTCTGGCATTGGACTTGGAGATTGTTTAAAGGTCTGTTAGAGATTGAGGAGCCATTAGCAAAGGAAATTAAGGAAGAGCTGCCATACTGTCAAATAGCCTGGAGAGCAGTGTTGGGGGAAGCTGAGAGAAAAGAGTTTTTAGAAAGGCAGAAACTCTTCAAAGCTGATGCTAGGAATTGATTTTAAAATGTATATACGTACACACACAGAGTGAAAAATCAAAGTATGGATTTTTGGCCCTACCAGAAGAAATAAAAGGTGGAGGGTAACAAAGTATTTGATGGACATCTTCAACATGTATGATGGAATGCAAGATTATCAAATGTGGAAAGTGGAGTGGTAGACAATCCATACTAGCTCCTACTGGATTTAAAGCATTATTAAAGTAGTTTTTTGTTTTTGTTTGTTTGTTTTTTTGTGTGTGTTTTACTATTTTGACCGCTAAACCATAATTTCTAATATTTTTGTTTTTAAAGGTAGCATTACCATTGCAGTTGTCCTTGGGCCAAGGCTTAGGAGCCTTTTGCTGGTGGTATGTCAAGGGTTTCTATATGATTCCTGTATTTTTGCCTTTCTCATTAACAAGGGGAAAGGTCAAGGGAGCAACTATATTGTCTTTCATGTGTCACTTTGCTTGTTGGATTTTCATTAATTCCTAAGAAATAGGTCTTAGACACATTTTACTCAAGATGAAATGAGCTAATAGAAACAGAAGAAATTGGCCAGGTGCGGTGGCTCACTCCTGTAATCCCAGCACTTTGGGAGGCTGAGGCGGGTGGATCACCTGAGGTCAGAAGTTCGAGACCAGCCTTAACAACATGGTGAAACCCTGTCTCTACTAAAAATACAAAATTAGCCAGGTGTGGTGGCGCATGCCTGTAATCCCAGCTATTTGGGTGGCTGAGGCAGGAGAATTGCTTGAACCCAGGAGGTGGAGATTGCAGTGAGCCAAGATTGCGCCATTGCACTCCAGCCTGGGCAACAAGAGCAAAACTTTGTCTCCAAAAAAAAAAGAAAGAAACACAAGAAATTGCTTAATAGCCACTTTTACAGAAAGTACAGCTGGAGGACAGGCACCATGGTAGGAGCCTGTTGTCCCAGCTGCTTGGGAGGCTGAGGCAGGAGGATTGCTTGAGCCCAGGAGTTTGAGACTGTAGTGCGCTGTGATTATGCCTGTGAACAGCCACTGCGCTTCAGCATGGGCAAAACAGCAAGACCCTGTCTAAAAAAAAATAGTAAGTAGTACAGCTCAATTTGGACTTCACATCCAGGTTTTTCTGACTTTAATGCTAGGACATAGTAGCAGCAGGTTCTTCTCTTTTTATCTTTTCTATCCCTTAGACCTGTTCTAAGATAACAAAGATGTTGAGGGGGACCCCTTGGGGATTACCACCACCATTTCTCTACCTTGAACTCCTGAGAGTTGAATGATTATATAACTGACAGAAATCAAGAGATGTGATGATGTAAATATTATTATGACTTCTTCACTAGCATCTGTATAAGTGTTTATCTTCATACAGAGAATAGGCACTTAATAAAGATTTGTTCATGGAATGTACAAATCAGGTGAGCAGTTCCTGTCACTTAACAAAGACTTTAAGTAAAACACTAAATAATTACAGAATCTCCTCTAACGGTGAGCTGCTTCTCTGAGTGGGCTGTGTTGATGCCTAGTCAAGAAATTTCACACACTATTAATCATTTCAGTGTATAGCTTTAGTCCTTGAAAGTCACCCTGAGGGAACAAGAATGTGTCTCTCGAGGGTGAGGGGAAGAGTAGAGTAGTGTCCAGAACTGGGTAAAGGTGGGACCCTGATAAGAAATATTTACATGTGGCAAAGTCAAATTTGGCTGATTTCACAGTTTTGCCAGGGGCTTTGCCCTGCTAAACCCATGCTACTTGCCATTGAAGTCAGGCTTACCCATAATACTAAATGCATTCCCCCAGGTGTACACTGACTGAAGTAGTTCTACAATGTGGCAAACAGGTAAAATTGCAGCTACTGCTTTGTTAAATAGAAAACAGCTTTTAATTTTTAGCATAAAAATTTCCTGGGTAGAAGGAAAGAAATTTTGGGATTTAAAATGTAGCAAAAAATCAGTACACTGCTAAATTGATATCTTCTCTGTGTGTATTTATGTTCATACATTTTAAAAGCCTGTGAGACTAGAATTTAAAGGACCAAAATAGAGTTTCTTGGTTCTTATGTGTGGAGTGTGTTTGCTTTCAATGATATTTCATTATATGTTACATATATATATTTGGGAAGTCTATAGTATAGTTCTATGCTGAAGTGAAATAAATGTGAACCTAGTTATTCAACAAATCCTTGTTGAACATCAACAACAACACTGTTCTAAATTCTGGGGATATAGCAGTGAACAAAACAAAGTCATGGGGCTTTCATTCTAGCGGTAGGAGACAATAAACAAAATTAAAGCAGGGCGAGGAAAATTAAAGGTGGCTAGATGATGGCTGGGTGGTGCTGTTTTAGCATTGTTAGGGAAGACCTCTGATATGTGAGCAGGCTCTAGAAAGGGGTGACCCCCATGCAGATACCAGGAAAAGAACACTCTAGGCAGAGGAGCAACAGATACCAAGACCCTGAGATGGGAGTGTGCTTGGTATGATGGAGAGACAGGGAGGTCAGCAAGACCGAATTGATGAGGCAGTGTGATAAAGTCAGGGGGTAGTGAGGACCAAATAGCGTAGAACCTTGCAGATCATGATAAAGACTTAGGATTTTACTCTGAGTGATTTAGGGGGGAAGGCGTTGTAGGGTTTTGAGCACAGATTTGACATGATCTGACTTATGTTTTCAAAATACCACGCTGATTGTTGTGTAGAGAATATACTGTAAGGGGGCAAGAGTAGAAGGCAGGAAACCAGTTAGAAGCCTACTGCAATGGTTCCATTAAGATGATAATGACTTTTACTAAGGTAGTAGTGATTGATACAATGAGAGGTGTTCAGATGCTGGATGTGTTTCAGAGGTAGAATTGTTGGGATTTGCTGATGGTTTGGATGAGGGGATGTATGGACAGAGTAATACCAGGGTTTTCCCCCTATTTAGAATGGAGTTGATATTAATGGAGAAGTCTGTGAGAAGGGTGGGTTTGGGAGATGGACTCAAGATAGGGTTTCATTCTACAAATTAGTTCTCCAATGAGGCAAACAGGTAAAATTGCAGCTACTGGTTTGTTAAATAGTAGAACTTAAGAAAACAGCTTTCATTTTTAGCGTAAAAATGTGCTTTTGCTCTTCAGGTAAAACCATGAAAACTAGTAGTCTTTCAAATACTGTACAAAGGGGTAGGGAACTAGTGGGTTGATTCCACAAAGTGAAAGCCCACTGAGGGTGAGCAACAAGGAAAATTACTTAAAATACTGAAGTTAAAAACATTAGTGGTGTCTCATTTAAACCATGAAAGCTACTGTCAGCTGAGGCCCTCCTTTGTCTTTTTCCATTTTCACTAGGATCTCTACCAACACTAGCTTAAAGCTATTATGAAAAACTTGGAGCTGGTAGAGAACTTGGGGGTTTCTAATTGGAAGAAGGGGGAAAGCCAAAAAGAAAAAATAGCTTAGTGGAATGTTGACTCTCAGCAGAAGCTAATTATGGCTAGTACACTCATAGTATCATTGGACTCAGAAATTTCCCTGCCTTAATTTTTAAAAAAATTCTGTGCTTTTTCTGAATAGTCACAAATTAGATATTCATCTAGGTTCAGAATTCTGGAAACCTGTGGGATAGTTCTTTGTTGGGTAAGTGTGAATTAGTTCTTCCATCAGTTTAGTTTCAAACAGAATTTGGTATGGTATGCTAGCCATTTTGGAGACTTTTGCAAGGGAGCGTAGGTGGTTTGGCAGGGCAGGCTTGACTATTCCAGTGGGGAAAGACTTAGAGGACCCTAATCATTAGAGACCTGCCCTTCCCATAGACTTCTCCATTAATATCAACTCCATTCTAAATAGGTATTACTCTGTCCATACATCCCCATCCAGACTATCAGCAAATCTGAACAATTATACGTTTGAAACACATCCAGTATCTCAGTACCTCTCATTGTATCAGTCACTACCACTTTGGTAAAAGCCCATTATCATCTTAATGGAACCATTGTGGTAGCCAAGATGAGAGGAAGGGGGTGATTAAAACATTTAGCTGCAATTCAAGAATTGGGCTATAGGGCTGACGGTCTTGGAAAGAGGTAGGAAACTTCACAGAGCATGTCTGGACTGAGGACCCCAGTCCCAAGTTTGGACTAACAGTTGTTGTGATTATGGCCTGTTACCATTTAAGGTCTTTATCAGTGCTGTCCGATAGAAATATAATATGAACTACATATGTCATTTAAAAAAGTAAAGAATCAGGCAAAATTAATTTATAATATACCGTATTTTATTTGACACTGTGTCTAAAACATTCATTGCAGATATAATGAATATTAAAACATTTATAATGAGATATCTCAATTTCTTTTTTTTGTACAAAGTTTGAAACCCCATGTGTTTTTCACATATAGTACAGCACATCTCAATTCAGACAAACATTTCAATGGTGTTGAAGTAGTAGCTCCCTGTGACCTTTGGTTACTATATTGGACAGTATAGATGTAAACAGTACTTTGCAGTTTGGTTCTGAGGTCCTATGATTTTCATTTTTCTTCTTGGATATTTAACTGTTCCTGTCAATAGTTTACTTCCTTTAAAGAAATTTGAGTAGCTTCTATCTGACAGAAAAAGCAGAATATTTTATTTAACTCTCATTCCTTTCCAGGTACAAGCTCTTTCCTTCCTTCCTCAGCCAGACTTGTTGAGAGTATTGTTTATAATTGCCGTCTTTCCTTCCTTACCTTTTACTCTAACTGCTGTAGTGTGGCTTCCATTTTGCATAAATAGTTCTTGTTAAAGTCACAAGTGATCTCCATTCTTATCACAAATTTCAGGAAGTTTTTGTTTTGTTCTGTTTTGTTTTGTTTTGAGCAGTGTTCAGCTTTCAAGCAGCATTTGGTGTTCTTTTGAAGTGTTTTGGTCACTTCCTTGGCTTCTTAGTTTTCCTTCTGCCTTTCTGACTCTTTCAGCCTCGCATCCTTTGCAGTTGCCTCCTTCTCTAACCTGAACATCCTCAAGGCTTTATTTGGACTTTTCTCCTTCCTTGTTCGTCTTTTTTCTCTCCTTATGCTACATCATCTGTAGTCCAATGACTCCCGAAATTTCGTCTTCTACCCCCACTCCTCTGAGTTCTGGGTATCCAATGCTTGCTTGACATTTTTGTTTTATGTCTCAAAGATAACTCAAGCTCACAAACTTAGTATTTCTTCCCATTCCCTCCAGAAACAAAAATCCAGGCCCTCTGCCAGTATGTGCTATATCTCTCGGAATGGTACCACTATTCATCATACTGCAAAAGTGAGAAAGCTATTAGTCATCCTTGACACTTTTCTCTCATTCCCCCATCCAATCACTGAGTTCTGTCAACTTGAATTTCTAAATATTCTTTTCATCTAAGCTGCTACCATCCTATTAGGTTGGTGTAAAAGTAATTGCATTTTTTGACATTGAAAGTAATGCCAAAAACCGCAATGACTTTTGCACCAACAAAGCTGCAGCAATAGCCTTGTAACTGGGCTTCTCATATTCACTGTGCTTTCCCATCACTATTGTGCCCAAAACAAAACTGATCATTGTTGCCCAATGCTCCCTGCATTGTCTATTTCTGGTTTGTCTCTTCTTCAGTGTTTCACTTACTCAGTGGCACAATAATTCTTTGGTCATGTGGCCTTTGTACATGGTACTCTCCATGGACTCTTCCTCTCCCTTCCACCATTCCATACACCTGCTGTTAACTTTCAGTTTAAGATTTCACCTCAGTCCTTATTTCTTTTGAGAGGAGGCCTTCATCCTCCAGTCTAGAACAAACTCATTTTCCCTTAATGGCTTTAGTTAGTGGTAGTATATCTATTAACGTGGTTGCTTGAGTCAACTTAAGCTAACTTCAAGCTCCATGAGAAGCTGACTTTGTGATTGATCACCATTATGTCCTTTGCTATCTAGTATAGGCCTGACACAGTAGACCCTCAATCGATACATATTGAATAATAGGCCTAATTCTTTACATATTAATGTGGTACAAAAGAATCTTACCTACCTTATATCTGTTGTCTAGATTCTCTAAAGAATGTTTGGCAGAGAAATTGCCCTGTTTTGCGTATGTGGTGTTTAAGACCCAAAAGAACTAAATGACCTGTCCAGAATCATAGACATGCAGAGCTAGCATTGGAAATTGGGGCAGGCATTACTGAGTCTCAGTTGGCATTCATTTCAATATCCTACAGTTTAATACTGCATAAGCTCTTGTTATTTTGGTGACTTTTTTTTGTTTTTTAAATACTCATGACAAATGTTTTTATATCCATTGAATATAAAATAGAAAAGATTTAGGCTGCAGAGTTCTAGTGTATGGATGTATCTCTTCCTAGTAGAAAAATGTTCAAAAAATTAAGAATAAGAAAGTTTCTTATACATGGAATCTTAGTTTTTTGTATTTCCTCTGCCATCCCCTGTCCATATCTTCCAAAAGTATGATATAAATTTTTAAATGTAATATGGGTTGTACTTTCCAGTAACTCGTAACTTGTGGTTGTTAAATTTAACTTTAAATTAACATTGTGTTAAAAATTCAGTTCTTCAGTTACTTGAGTCACATTTTAAGTACTTAATAACCACATTTGGCTAGTTGTTATCATTGGACAATTGAGATACCAAAGATTTCCATCATCACAGAAAGATATATTAGATAGTGCTGTCAAGGGAGGTGATATCTAAAATAACTCTTTTCCTTCATTCATTCATTCTTTTCTTAATTCCTTTTCTTCCACATTAGTCACTACTAGTTTAAAGTCATTAGAGAGTCTAATGTTCTTCTAATTTTGCGTAGGATCCTTCCTTAAATAAAAGTGTCTGGAACATTAGGTTCTCAATGAAGTGTTTCAATCAATGGAATCTGTTTTCTTTGTGAGAGTGGAGATTTGGGTCTTTAAAGGCCTGTGAATAATTTAATATTGTATTGTTAGAAATGTTAGTTTCCAAAGCATTCTTAAGTACATATCTGCATTTGGTCTTCAGTCTCAGGAGCAGGTGGGTTTTTTTAGAAGGTCCTGGAGTAACAGTCTCATTTTGCAAGGCTGTAGTTTGTCTTCAAGATAATACCTGGTAGGGCAGAATCTTTTTGAAACCAGGTCTCGGTATCCCTATTTTTTTCTTTTGGACCAGTGATTCCAAAATTTCTAAAAGAACCACCTGGGGAAAAATGGCTGTTTCCCATTTCCCAAAGAATATGTGCAGTGTTTTGTTTTTATAAACAGGCAAAGTATGTTTTATTCAACCTCTTAGAGCAAGTTTGACCACCTTACAGCCTGCGGGCCACATGTGGCCCAGGACAGCTTTGAATGTGGCCCAACACAAATTTGTAAACTTTCTTAAAACATTATGAAATTTTTTTTGCAATTAAAAAAAAAACTCATTAGCTATTATTAATGTTAGTGTATTTTATGTGTGGCCTAAGCCAATTCTTCCGTTATGGCCAAGGGAAGTCAAAAGATTGGATACTCCTGTCTTAGAGTATTTGTGGTTTTTAGAGTTTTCCTGGGGATTCTTAGAGAGGCTGGTTTGAGAATTGGTGACCTAGACCATGTTGAGTCTTTGATTACCGTATTGAGAGTACAGTCATTTGTTTTCATTGATGTGCTGATTCTCAATTTTGAAATACCCTGATATTGACAAGTACTATCTATCAAAGTTCTGGCTTTAACTGTTAGATAACTGTATACTGAATTAAATTAAGTTGTCAGTTATTAAACATCTGATAGGTTTCAGGAGTTTTCTGTAACCTGGGCACAACAACCTTGCAAGCTAGGTAGTTGACAGATGGACAGACTCAGAAGCTAGTATCAACTTGTAAGTGGTAAACACTGGATATTAGGAAAGGTAATAGGTATTAATACCTAATTATTTAGTAGCAGACACTGGATATTAGGAAAGATGAGGTATTAGGAAAAACATCTATGTTTTTACTCATTAAGTATGAACAAAACATGGTTATGTTGCTATTAAGAGTCCTATTCAAATGCTGTAGGGATATCAGACATACAAGTACTAAGTGATAAGTTTGAATCCTGATGAGTTATTGCAGAATAGTTGGGTCTAGATATTAACCTCTTTTTTATAAAACCTAATGGTTTCGGGCATAACTTATCAGACTTGATATTTTAGAAACTAATGTTATGGCAAATAACTCTTTATAGGAAGATTTTTTTCTTTGAAAATTAAAATGTGAATTTGCTTTTTGTTTAATCACCAATTTGAATCTCATTATTTTAGTTTAAAATAAAACCGTCATTAGAATTGTGTACTGAGAGCATTTGCAAGTAAGTATTTTAAAAGAGAAATGTTTTCTGGCAAAGCTGGTCAGGACATAGCCTCAGTACTAACTTACCTATAAATTTCTAGAGATTTGCCTAAGGTTGGGTTTAGAGAAAATATTAGACTGCCTCTCCTGTATCAATCCCAATTATCAGGCAGATTTGCTGATCAGAAACAAATTTAAGAAAGGTAATTAAGCAAAATAACAGCAATAACAACAAATAGGCATTCATAATAAACGGCTTTGTGGTATCTTGCAGGAACAGAAGATAAGAAAATCATGAAAAGCAGAAACAAAGTTCTCAGAAAATAGCAGTCTGTAATAACCCTTTAGATATAAGGACAGGACCTGAATTTCAATCATTATAACATCTTCATCTAGCATAAATGCTAAGGAAATTAACAATGTTTTAAATCTCAATACAAAAAAAGAGTCAGTGAACTATACAATTTTGGAAAATTTCAGTCTCAAGCCTTCCTAGAATATTAGATTTTAAGAGTCTGAGGATTAACCTTTTTCAAAACCAACACTTTAAAATTTTATTCAAAGAGTTTCATTGTACTTTGCTTATTTCAAATGTTTATTGTTTCATGAGGAAGAGAAAGTAATATAGAAAGTTTGAGAAATAGGGAAGGTAACTTAAATATCTCAGACCCTTAACCTTTTTGCATTTCTGTGCATTTTTAAACTAAAATTTTATGTCCTACTTTCTCTATCTAGCATTAAGCAACATTAGTAAATAATCAGTTTCCTATGCTGCCTATAGAATATTCATATAGTTATAATACTTTAAAGTATATGTACCATAACTTGCCATTTCATGCTCTTTGTATACTTATTAGTCCATTTACATTTATTGTGATTTGGTTGTAATTAGGCGTGACGTCGTGTTGTTTTCTATTACCTGTTTTTTGTTTCTCGAATTATTCTTTCCTGCCATTTTTTTTGCTAAGATTTTTTAGCATTTAATTTAATTCTTCTGTTGAATTTCTAGTTATATATCTTTGCATTATTTTTTAGTGGTTACTTTGAATATCATTGAATTTCTTCAGCTGAAATATAGGAATTTTAAAACAGTACTTTCTCTTTCCTTAGTGCTCTTGTCATCTAGATGATAAACTTGTTGTTCTTGTTGCTTTCAATAGTTACATGGCTTTAAAAAACAGATAAAAGAAAAATATGTATGGTTTTTAAATATTTTCATTTATATTCATTCTTTTTTATTTATCAGATTGCTTCCCTTCCTTGGGCACTTCTTGTAATGGAGGTCAGTTGGCAACAAGTTCTCTTAGTTTTTTTTTATCTAAACATGTCTTTATTTTACTGGAGTTTTGAAGGATAGTTTTGCTGGATATAGAATTCTTAGTTGACAGCTTTCTTCTTTCAGCCTTTTCAGTATGCCATTTCAATGTCTTCTGGCCTTTGGTGTTTCTGGTAAGAAGTCAGCCAACTGTGTAAGATGTTATTTTTCTCATTGCTTTCCAGATTTTCTCTTTACCTTTGGCTTTCAGCAGTTTGTGCTTCGAGAGTTTCTCTATTTGTGTATCCTTTGTCAGTTTGTTAAGTTTCTTGAATCTGTACGTTGATGTTTTTCACTCTTCCTTCTTCTGCCATTTCCATTCTGCTATTAAGTCCACCTAGTGAATTTTTCATTTCAAAATTTTTTTCATGAATTTCTCTAAAAATTTATTCCAGGTCTAGAATTTCTAACTTTTAAAATATAGTTTTCATTTCTCTATTAGATTCCATCTCTGTTACTCATTGATATATTTACCTTTGCTTTTGTTTAACATATTTATTGCAGCTGTTTTTGGAGTATTTGTCTCCTGAATTTAACATATGGGCCACATGGAGGAAGTTTCTAATGACTGCTTGTTTTTTTTTTTTTTTCTTGAGTGTGTGTTACATTTTCCTGTTTGTTTGGATGTCTAGCAGTTTTTTATATGGAAACTGGCCATGCAGATACTACGGGTTTTGGGGTTGGTTTTAAAAATATTTTTCTGAAAATTATTGTTGGGTTTTTTTTGGTTGTTGTTCTAAAAGGCACTTTTTATCTAGGCTCAAACTGCAGACTTCCACCCCCATCCACTCCTCTCCCCATACAATAGCTGATATCTCTGTTCTGTATTTTATGGTTTCCAGCTACTTATTTTTAGGTTGGCCCCTGGGAAGTCTCCCCTACATTTGTGTAATTTGGTGGCCAGCAGAGATTCGGGGGCTTACCCTTGCCATCATTATACTTTTTCTAAAGATTTTCACTTAATTTCCAATTCCTCTGTTGACTTTGGGCTCTATTTCCTGATATTTCAAGTTAGTAGGGCTTTACTCTCAGCCATTTAAGCTATCCACAGTTGAGAAAGGCTCTCAGTTAAGAAGCAGCAAAGTCAGGGATCTGACAAAAATGCAGCTGCATCTATCATGAGTATTTTCTTTCCTGTCTTTGCTTCTTTTTCATTTACTCTGGTTTCTTTTCCATGCACATACAGTCGTATGTTGCTTGACAACTGGGATACTTTAGAGAAACACATTATTAGGTGATTTTGTCATTTTGCATAATGATACAAACCTGGAGAGCATATTCCACTACACACCTAGGCTATATGGTGTAGCCTGTTGCTTCTAGGCTACAAATCTGTACAGCATGTTACTGTACATGGTTGGAACATAATGGTAAGTATTTACATATTCACACATAGAAACCTAAACAGTAAAAATACAATATAAAAGATAAAATGGTACACCTGTGTAGGATACTTACTATCGAATGGAGCTTGCAGGACTAGAAGTTACTCTGAGTGAATGTGAAGGCCTAACACATTACTGTACACTACTATAGACTTACAAACACTGTAAACTTAGGCTACATTAAATTTATTTAAAAAATATTTTTCAATAATAAATTAACCTCAGCTTGTTTTAACTTTTTACTTTATAAACTTTTAGATTGTTTGAAACTTTTTGACACTTTTGTAATAACATTTGGCTTAAAACACAGACATATTGTACAAGAGTATTTTCTTTGTATCCTTGTTCTACAAACCTTTTTCTATTTTTTAAAATTTTATGTTTGTTTCTTTTAAACATCTATTTTTTTGTTAAAAAGGAAGACACAAGCACACACATTAGCCTAAGCCTATAAAGGTTCAAGATCATCCATATCACTTTCACCCCCACACCTTGTCCCATTAGAAGGTCTTCAAGCACTATAACACGTGGAGCTGTCATTTCCTATAATAACAGTATACATTCCTTCTTCTGGAATACCTTCTGAAGTATCTGCCTGAGGCTGTTTTACAGTTATTATTTTTTTTAAGTAAGTAGAAGTAAGCTGTAAAACAATAATAAAGATTGTAAGTACATAAACCGGTAACATATTTATTATTGTTATCAAGTGTTATATACTGTGAATAATTATATCCGCTATACTTTTATATTACTGTCAGCTTAGAAGGTTTGTTTATTCCAGCATCACCACAAACTCATGAGAAATGCATCACACTGTGCTCTTACAATGGCTACCACGTCAGTAGGAGAGGAATGTTTTAGCTCCATTATAATCTTATGGGACTACTGTATATGCAGTTCATTGTTGACAGAAACATCATTATGTAGCACTCGAGGAATTTAACTCTTGGCATTTCTACTTAATAGTTTGTGGGACATCTAGGAAAAGGACTTCACCTCTGACCCTCAGTTTCCTTATATGAAAAATGGGAAAGGTGACAGAGCTGGAGTGTCCCTAATCTGAAATGCTCCAAAATCTAAAACTTTTTGAGTGCTGACATGGTGCTTAAAGGAACTGCACATTGGAGCATTTTGGATTAGGGATGCTGAACTCCAGTAGATATAATGCAAATATTCCAAAATCTGAAAATATCTGAAATATGAAACACTTCTGGTCCCATGCATTTTGGACAAGGGATACTTAACCAGTATTCACAGTGAGAAGTATCAAATTCCTGTGAGAAATACATGAAAAATCAAGTGTATCTTATGTAGCCAGGTGTATACTAAAATGTAGTTTTTAATTACATGGTTCTTGATACATACTGCTTTTCCAGTGTTTTACCCATTTATGATGCTACTAGACATATACTTCTCTATCTTCTTACCAACTTTTGGTTCATCTTTAAAATAATTTGAAATAGAAATTGTACAGTTACTAATTGATACTGGAAGGTGTAAGTTTTCTGGTACTCGAATTAAAATGTTTTCAAGCTTTTAGTTTATTGACATTAGCAAGTTGTGTGGAATCTGAAGCAATGCTATTTCTAATGCATTCTGTTGTAACTCAGTCTTGAATGGTTAGTAAAGAACATGATGGGCTAGGTAGAGGACTGAATTCTTTGTAATCAGCAGTTCTGACTTGGTTCATTGTAAAGTCACATGGTCA
The DNA here is from genome assembly GCF_029281585.2 of Gorilla gorilla gorilla. Classification (NCBI taxonomy): domain Eukaryota; kingdom Metazoa; phylum Chordata; class Mammalia; order Primates; family Hominidae; genus Gorilla; species Gorilla gorilla. The sequence goes on from NC_073228.2 coordinate 131,982,822, forward strand.
CACCATCCACTTTTATCTGTGGCACTTGAGTTTTGAGCTTTGCATTAATACCACTGGATATTAATAGAGCATTGTTAACCAGAGCAGATTGGATTCCTGTAAAACAATACTTTGTTTTGAAAGAGTAGTCTGTATGGGGAGCATTACACTGAATACACCAATCACCGACAGCACGGATAGGAAATGTTGGTAGCTTTAGGATGATATAATTGGCCAGTACTTGATTAAAAAAAATTGTTAAAACAATTGTTAGAATAAAACCGGCCACTTTGGGGTCAAAATTTGCATATGTATGCACATATTTTTAGTTGCTAAATCACCTATGATTCATGATAGTAATTTAACACTTGGACTTACCTTAGTATTAAGCAGATGCTGTTAAACCATATAAGAAATTTTGATCTTTAACGTATCTTTAAAAACATTTTAATTCAGAAGTTTGTAGGGTGTAAATAAATGGCATTTTTAGGTGGACTTTAACATTTTTGAAATATAATTTTGGGTTTATTTAAATCAACAATAAGCTACTTGTCAAGAAAGTAATACACTTTTGTATGTTAACAGTGCCCTAAAATAAAGATCCCCACTCTGCTGGCTGTCATTAACTATTATTTAATTTGCTGAAATAATGCTATGCCCAGAAGTTTTGTTTCTGTTCTCAGACTAGGCAATCTCATATTAACCCTAGGCGTTCCTTTTGTAAAGTGTGTATCAGTGCCACTAAGGCAAATAGGAAAGAGTTTATCATTTATTAAATTTTTAGTGTCAGAGAAGTTGTGAAACACTTCTAGTACTGTGAACATTGGTCATTAAAGCCACGTTCTTGTGCTATACTGTGTTGGCTTGGCAGATGGTGTGGGTGATAAATCCTTTAACACCACCATGTGGAATGGTGATTTCATATTTGTATGCAAAAGTCCTTTTTTTAAAGTCTTTTAGAGGTAATCTTAAACTCTGCCAATATCAAATTATAAGAAGCTATGTAGTAGAGTCTAGATTATTAATGTTTTACAGTATTTATTTTTATGTATTTTTTTCAACATCCAGTTTTCAGCTCACAGTATGGGCAGTTGCAATAGTAGATCACTTATTTGTTTATAATAACAGCTAAAATTTATTGAGCTCTTACTTTATTAATGTCAGGCAGTGTACTAAACATTTAACACATTTTCTCATTTAATGTTATTAAAGTATTTTTTATTGTGGAATCTAAAAAGAACATAAAATACAAATGTATAACGTAAGTTATCAAGTGAACATCTGTGTAATCACCACCCAGATCAAGAAATAGAATGTTGCTGGCACCCTAGAAATTCTCTGTGCACCCCCTTCTGATTCCTCCACAAAATAGCCACTACCCTGACTTATGGTGATCACTTCTTTGCGTATTGGTGTTATTTTTTATAATGATTTTTGTCACCATTATGTATTCCTGAAGACTATTAGTCAGTTTTTCCTGCTTTAAAAATGTATGTAAATGGAATCGTATAGCATATTTTCAATCTGACATCTTTTGTTCACTCTTAGTTTGTAACACTCATTTATACTGTGTCTTTCTGTAATTCACCCCCCCCTGTTTGGTTTTGTTTTTTTTTTTGAGATCGTCTCACTCTGTTGCCCAGGCTGGAGTGCAGTGGTGTGATCACAGCTCAGTGCAGCCTCAACCTCCTGGGCTCAAGTTATCCTCTGGCCTCAGCCTCCCAAGTAGCTGAGACTACAGGCACGTGCCACCATGCCTGGCTAACTTTTTTTTTTTTGTATTATTTATTGAAATGGGGTTTCACCTTTGTTGCCCAAGCTGGTATTGAACTCCTGAGCTCAAGCGATCCACTGGCCTTGGCCTCCCAAAGTGCTGTGATTACAGGCATGAGCCACTGTGCCCACCCCTTCATTTATTCATTTCAATTGCTATTTTCTTCGATTGTATGAATATACTACAGTTTCTTTATTCTGCAGTTAAGGATGTTTGTGATGTTTCTAGTTTTTGGCAATTTTAAACAGTGCTGATATGAACATTTTTATACAAGTATCTTGCTTCATAGAAGTATTGTATATCTCTAAGGATATGCTGAGGAGTAGAATTGCTGGGTTAAAGGTGTGCATTTTTTCAACTTGAAAATAATGCCCAAACTTTTCTTTCAGAATTGTTTTAACAGTTTATATTCTCACCAGGATCATATGAGAGTTTTTGTGTTCTGTACAATTATTGTATTTTCTCACTTCGTCTTCTCAGACAGTACGGAGTGGATAATATCCCCATTTCGCATATGTCGGAACTGAGGACCAGAGGGATTAAATAACTTGCCAAAGCACACATTACTAGTGAGTAGCAGAGCTGGGATTTGAGCCTATCTCTGACTTGAGAACAGACACTCATTTTGCTCTACTATTTCAGAACATTATTTGGAAAACAGATTCCTCATGAAAGCTCAATATTCATTTACCATATCTTTGATAAAAATGACAGGAAAGGTCTGTGCTGTTGTGGACCTTCCATTTTAATACTTACTGAGGGAGTGCACAGATTACAAAACACCAAGTAAATAAAAAAGATAATTACAGAGTATGATATGTGTCATGAAAGAAATAAACGGGACTAAGAAGAAACAATATGTTAGGTGTTTTGGGAAGAAGAAGGCTGCATTTAAACTAAGACCTAAAGGATGAGAAAGAGCCAGCCATCTTCAAAGTGCATTTAACAGGCAGAGGGAAAGGCAAGCCAAAAGTCCCTCAGGAGAAAATACTTTAAAACCAGTATTTCAGCAAAAGAACATTATATCAAATTAAACATTTTAGTTAGAACCCTCAATTATCTAACTTAAAGGATAAGAGTTTGGGGTATTATAAAATTCAAGGAAAATTAAATAGGAAAGTGGTCTATGGAAAAAAATAGAAATGTCACTTCTATAACAGTCAGACTAATATTTGCCTTTTCTTTAATCATGTCAAAATTTACTATGTGTGGTAACAACATATTTATGACAGATCGAAAGAATTCCTTGGGATAACATTATTTTTCAAGGCTTCCTGAAAAAGGCATGGATGTATGGAAACCCAGGGGTCCAGAGGTTGCAGTGGGAAAGTATCTAAGGGAAGAAAGAACCTAGTTTGACCTGGAACATTGATTAAAAGGAGATGCTATCTTGAGCAGCTAATGAGGATTTTTTAATTGGAAAAAATCCTAGATAATGTAGAAACCGAATGATTGGCCTATTTTACCAGCCCTCTCTACCAGAATAGCCTCCAAATAAACTTCCAAAGTTAAATAACACAAAACTCTATCTAGTACACAATTTCATACTTAAAACATTTGAATCCGGGTGTGGTGGCTTGTACCTGTAATCCCAGCACTTTGGGAGGCCCAGGCGGGCAGATCACTTGAGGTCAGGAAAGTTAGAGACCAGCCAGGCCAACATGGTGAAACCTGTCTGTACTAAAAATACAAAATTAGCCGGACGTGGTGGCAGGCACCTGTAATCCCAGCTACTTGGGAGGCTGAGGCAGGAGCATCACTTGAACCCAGGAGGCAGAGGTTGCAGTGAGCCCAGATCGTGCCATTGCACTCTAGCCTGGGCGACAGAGCAAGACTCCATCTCAAAAAAAAAATATATATATATAGATATCTATATCTATATATATATGTGTATATATATATATCTATATATAATATATATATCTATATATAATATATATATCTATATATCTATATCTATGTATATCTATATATATAATAGGTATGCTTTCTCAGATGGATTTTCTGGACACTATAGCAATTCTTCTTTAAAGGTAGTCTGGTACAGCTGTTTGTAACAATCCTGTATAGCAGTTTCATAGATGCTGTATACCCTGGGAGGTATTTCTACAAAGTACAGAATTTTAAAAATCTCCTCTGGAGCTATACAGTGCAGAACTTCTGCTGTCGTTTTTATGAGGACCATGTTAGAAGCCCTTAGCTTCTGTAGATTTGGGAACAAAGGAATGAGGGAAATAGATACCTAAAAATAGATAATCTAAAATAATTTACCTTGACTCATTATAATATGTGGAATTCTATCATTTGGAAAATGGTTAAGTGTTTTCACTGAAACCATCAGGAATTTAAAACTAGATCCAAAAAGAAAAATTTCCCTCTCCATTTTGACAGAAGTCACTGTTTATAGTATATTGACAAGTTCTTTTTATCTTTTGGTGAGGATTAGAATAGTAAATGTAATGAAACATCCTAAGTGGTAAGATCAATATTTTATATCCAGGGCTGAAACTCACAAAAGAGGGCTGAACCTAAGCCGTCACTTATGACTTAACACATATACACGATGTTTAGAGCTATGAGTCTGGTACGATAACCATGGAAAATACAGGATGAGCAAGGGAGAGGGGTATAGGACCAAGTGCTAAAGGAACTCCTACCACTTAATTGCTGGGTAGAAGAGTGTGTTGTTTCAAGAAAGGGAGTGGCTGACAGTGTCAGATGGTACTGTAGGAGTTCAGTGAGACAGGAACTGAAAAATGTACATTAGATTTAGCAGCCAAGAAGTCATTGGATGTCTTAATAAAACGATTTTGGTGTTGTGGTGAGGGGAAGCCAGGTTGGCTTGCGTTTAAGAATGTGCTGCACTATTAGAAACTTTGGCAAGAGTCAGAGTGCAGTAAACAGTTAACTCTGGTTAAAGGAGAGGGAATGATCAAGTTGAGGTGGAAATTTGAATATACTAAGGAAAGAAGAGATCATCCATAGTGTAAAAATTATCCTTTTCTCTACATCCTGCAAGGAAGTAATGATCATGGAGACCAGAGTTTCCATCTTTTTTGTCTATTTTCTACATACTCAGAAAAGTGTTCTGCTCCCTATGGTTTCTGTTTTTCTTTTCATCTGTTTGCATAGCTTCTTTACCTACTAGCTTTTTATCCCTGGCCCCTCTCCTAAGTTCCAGTCACACATTTTTTAACTGCTGGATAGGACTCTAATTGTCCCCTAGCTCCTCAGATTCAACATGTTCAACTGAATCTTTTCCTTTTTGATTACTGAGGGCCTAAATATCTGGATCTTCCATTCTTTCCTTTATCTCTTCCTTTCTTCCCCTTTTTTTTCTCTGTCCTACCAGTCCCTGCTGGGGCTGGGAAACTTCAAATCATAATGCTACTTTTTGAAAGATTATTTTCTGGAATAATACTAAATTTGGTCAGCTTCATTTAATAAAACATTACCCATAAAATATTTATGTTGCCAATTTCTACTTTTTATCCATTAGTGTGGAATATACAGTAAAAACCAAAAATCTATCATTTCTGTGAAAATGGCAGGTAGAGTGAAGATTTTTATTTATGTACTTTTGTATCAGCATAATTTATAGTTCATAATTGCACACTTGAACCTCCTTGATTATACAGTTTTTATACTTTTTGGTGTGTGTGGACCAAATACCATACTTGCTAATTCTCTTATTTCTCTGAAACAAATTTAAAGAAACAAAAGATGTGTCTTCCACTTTGGTTTCCTGGTATTTCAGGAAATTAATACAATTATGAACCCAATTTTATTATATTTAAGTCTACTAATTGAACTACAAATAAAAAGTTATTTGCTTTTGACTTTTGAATTTTATTGTAGAGATAACTAAAACAGTTTTAAAAATAGATCTGCCAGAAGATGATAGAGAAGATACATTTTTTATTTTGTGTGGACATACCTTTATTTTAAAATAAAATACTGGAAAATTTTAGTTTGTTCTTATAACATAGTTGTGTGTAGTATGGTGGAGAGCTAGTTGCAAAATTATTGCTAGTTCTTCTATTTTGAGGTGGAATTCTGATAAACACCCACAGCAAAAATTTTTGGATGCCTGCATACTTTTGCATTGTTAAAAAGACACCCACATGAAATCTTAGCCTTAGAAAAAGTAGCCTACTAAGTACATACATCTTTCATTTTCTTTTAACACAGATGGGAAGAGAGATGCCTTTTTGTGTATATTATAGACATTATATTTTCTTGTAATACTTGGAGGTTATGTATTTTAAAGTCTACTTCCATTAAAAAAACTGAAGAGCACTATGTATTCTATGGTGAAAGATAAGGGAACTCCTCCTTAAAGTTTGTTGAATTAACTGGCAGATTTTCTTGTTCTGGCTTTATTTGAATAATTGAACAGTTGAATCATCAATCCCTATTCAGAGTCATTTCTTATTATTTGGGATTGTCCCTGACTCTACTGTTTGAAACACATTAAACAGTGGTGGAAGTACAGCTGAAGTGGGTTGTTATTGTGATTGAGCTACACAGTCCCCTAGTCATATTTTTTTTTCTTTTACCATTTATGCACACTTCTTATTTTTGAATTATACTTTAAGTTCTAGGATACATGTGCAGAACGTGCAGTTTTGCTACATAGGTATACACGTACCATGGTGGTTTGCTGCACCCATCAACCTGTCACCTACATTAGGCATTTCTCCTACTGCTGTCCCTCCCCTACCCCTCCCCGCCGCAACAGACCCCAGTGTGTGATGTTCCCCTCACTGTGTCCATGTGTTCTCATTGTTCAGCTCCCACTTATGAGTGAGAACATGCAGTGTTTGGTTTTCTGTTCTTGTGATTGTTTGCTGAGAATGATGGTTTCCAGCTTCATCCATGTCCCTGCAAAGGACATGAACTCATCCTTTTTTATGGCTGCATAGTATTCTATGTGTATATGTGCTACATTTTCTTTATTCAGTCTATCATTGTGGAAGTTTGGGTTGGATCCAAGACTTTGCTATTGTGAATACTGCTGCAGTAAACACACGTGTGCATGTGTCTTTATAGTAGAATGATTTGTAATCCTTTGAGTGTGTCCCCAGTAATGGGATTGCTGGGTCAAATGGTCCTTCTGGTTCTAGATCCTGGAGGAATTGCCACACTGTCTTTCACAATGGTTGAACTAATTTACACTTTCACCAACAATGTAATTTCTCCACATCCTCTCCAGCATCTGTTGTTTCCTGACTTTTTAATGATCGCCATTCTAACTGGCGTGAGATGGTATCTTAATTGTGGTTTTGATTTGCATTTCTCTAATGACCAGTGATGATGAGCATTTTTTCATATGTTTGTTGGCTGGTTTATGCATACTTCTAACAAGTTTAACCGTTAGTGGTTTCTGCGTTCATACCAGCAAGCAGAAGAAGAATAATAGGCATCTTCATTTTAAGCAGGAAGAGGGCTAACAATAGGCAGGCATATTTGCTGAAATGGGAAGTGACAGTTTGCAGTCTCATGCAAAGGAAGAGATGAGAAAAATGACCAGAAGTAGTCACTTCAAGAATTATATTATGGTCCAGCAATTCCACTCATAGGTGTATGCTCAAGATAAATGAAAACATATTTTCATCCAAAAACTTTAGACAGCTGTTCATGGCAGCATTATTCATAATAGCCAAAAAGTAGAACCAGCCCAAATGTCCAACTGATGAATTAAAAAAAAGTGGCATATCCATACTATGGAATATTATCTGGCAATAAAAAGGAGTGAAGTACTGACGCATGTTATAACATGAATGAACCCTGAAAACATACTAAGTGAAAGAAGCCACACATAAAGCCCACATCTTGTGTGAGTCCATTTATATGAAATGTCAGAATAGGCAAATTCATAGAGACAGAAAATGGTTGGTGATTGGCAGGGGCTGAAGGAAGGGGGAATTGAGGTATTTCTTTTCAGGGTGATAAAAATATTCCACAGTTGATTGTAGTGATGCTGGGAATAAGAGTACAACTTTGTAGATATACGAAAAATCATTAACTTGTACACTTTAAACTAGTGAGTTTTGTGATTTGTGAGTTATATCTCAATATAGCTTAATAAAGTTTAAAAACAATTGCAAATTTGGGGTAATTTTAAATTTTTATGGGGTTGGTTAGTTCCATTTTCCATAAGCCTGGGGGCATCCTTTTTATAGTACAGTAAAATAATCATTGGTTGATAATAGTTATGAAACTGTGTGCTGTAAGGAAAATACTTAATGTGTTTTAGGATCTCTTTTGAAAAATGTATGAACTACTATCCTAAATGTTTAACATTAAACTTCATATGTGAATTCCTGGTTATCTTAAAATGACTCATTTTCCATGTATTTCACATAGCTGAGGTTATAGCTATGTCTATTAATGAAAACATGAGGATTAATTAAAAATTTAATTATTTTTCTCACCGTTACAAAACCTAGTTAAAATAATTTTCAAAAAATATACTTAATTAAGTTCATCATTGTCCTGAGAAAGAGGAGCAGCGCAGTTCCTGGCTGGGTCAGCAGAACGCCTGGTGACCCTCACCTAGGCGTGCCAGGGCACAGGTTGTGATTGTCCTGGGGCGGCGGAAACCCACGTGCCTGCCCTGCATGCCTGCCCTGCATGCCAGGCAGCACCCTTTGGAGTCGCTGTGATTGGCCGGTGTGCCCCTGCCGAAGCCTCGGCTGCTTCTGTCCACGTCTTACACTTCTTCATTTATCCATGGATCATTTTGAGAGTCCGTCTTGTAAATGTTTAGCATTTTGCTGCTTTATTGCTTCTTTCTGGGGACAGTTCCAGCACTTGCCGTGCGGAGAAAGGCAGCTGAGTCCGGAGAAGAGCAAAATATGGGGACCCAGGCTAAAAGCAGACATCGTCCTTCCCACCCACTATTTCTATATTCAGACAGTGGATACATCAGGGAATAGCTTCACATCTTCTCCAGGCGAAAAAGTCTTCCAGGTGAAAGTCTCAGCACCAGAGGAGCAATTCACTAGAGTTGGAGTCCAGGTTTTAGACTAAAAGGATGGGTCCTTCATGGTAAGATACAGAATGTGTGCAGGTTACAAAAATCTGAAGGTGGGAGTTAAATTCCAAGGTCAAGATGTGGCCAAATCCCCATGTATTTTAAAAGGGCCAGTTTGCCATGAGAATTGTGAATGGCCTTTGCAAGATAGTGCAGCCTGGCTACGGGGGATGAACTGCCCACCCGGAAACCATTGCTCAGATTCAGAGAGATCTGGCACATTTCCCTACTGTGGATCCAGAAAAGATTGCAGTAGAAATCCCAAAAAGACTTGGACAGAGGAGGCAGAGCCTGTGTCACTACACCTTAAAAGATAACAAAGTTTATATCAAGACTCATGGTGAACATGTAGGTTTTAGAATTTTCATGGATGCCATACTACTTTCTTTGACTAGAAAGGTGAAGATGCCAGATGTAGAGTTCTTTGTTAATTTGGCAGACTGGCATTTGCTTTGGAAAAAAAGAAATCCAATTCAAACATCCATCCGACCTTTTCCTGGTGTGGCTCCACAGATTCCAAGGATATCGTGATGCCTAACTACGACTTGACTGACTGTTTTAGAAACCATGGGCCGGGTAAGTCTGGATATGATGTCTGTGCAAGCTAACACGGGTCCTCCCTGGGAAAGCAAAAACTCCACAGCTGTCTGGAGAGGGCAAGACAGCCGCAAAGGAGACTTGAGCTGGTTAAACTCAGTAGAAACACCCTGAACTCATAGATGCTGCTTTCACCAACTTTTTCTTCTTTAAACATGATGAAAACCTGTATGGTCCCATTGTGAAACACATTTCATTTTTTGATTTCTTCAAGCATAAGTATCAAATAAATATTGATGGCATCGTAGCAGCTTATCACCTGCCATATTTACTAGTTAGTGACAGTGTTGTGCTGAAGCCAAGACTCCGTCTACTGTGAACATTTTTACAGTGAGCTCTGCAGCCCTGGAAACACTACATTCCAGTGAAGAGCAACCTGAGCGATCTGCTAGAAAAACTTAAATGGACAAAAGATCACAATGAAGAGGCCAAAAAGATAGCAAAAGCAGGACAAGAATTTGCAAGAAATAATCTCATGGATGATGACATATTCTGTTATTATTTCAAACTTTTCCAGGAATATGCCAATTTACAAGTGAGTGGGCCGCAAATCTGAGAGGGCATGAAAAGGGTAGAACCACAGACTGAGAATGACCTCTTCCCTTGCACTTGCCATGGGAAAAAGACCAAAGATGAACTCTGATATGCAAAATAACTTCTATTAAAATAATGGTGCTCTGAAGACTCTTAACTAAAAAGAATTTTTTAAAGTATTAATTCCATGGACAATATAAAATCTGTGTGATTGTTTGCAGTATGAAGATAACGTTTCTACTTATGCAGTATTCTCATGACTGTACTTTACATTTTTAGAATTTTATAATAAAACTACCTTTATTAAAAAATATATATACACACAATTATTGCGTCTGGCTTATACTTCTATTGCTTCAAAAATCAAAGAATTAACAGTAATTAACATATGTAAATATGGAATCTAAGAGCTAATCTAGGTTGATAGTACTTTAAAAAAGCATATAGCAATATTGCATTACATGGAATTGAGTGAGTCTATTTGGCTGACAGATGTTGGTTAAGGGAAAAGGGAATTTTGATTATCATGTAGATTTTGCACTGTGGTAGCACAGAACTTGCTGCATCTCATTTCTGTTAAAAGAAAATATATATAGGCTGGGCACGGTGGCTCACACCTGTAATCCTAGCACTTTGAGAGGCCAAGGCGGGCAGATCATGAGGTCAGGAGATCGAGACCATCCTGGCTAAGATGGTGAAACCCCGTCTCTACTAAAAATACAAAAAATTAGCCGGGCTTGGTGGCGGGCGCCTGTAGTCCCAGCTACTCGGGAGGCTGAGGCAGGAGAATGGCATGAACCTGGGAGGCGGAGCTTGCAGTGAGCTGAGATCGCGCCACTGCACTCCAGCCTGGGTGACAGAGCGAGACTCCATCTCAAAAAAAAAAAAAAAATGTGTATGTATATATGTATGTGTGTGTATATATATATGTGTGTGTGTGTGTATATATATATATATATATGGAGAGAGAGAATTCACTAAAGGATGTGAAGTACTGAAAACATGTTTTAAAAATTTAGTTGGTTCTTCTGCATTTAAAGAACATCTGAAATATAGCCATATTATGTTCTCTGCTGTTTAGATGTGGGTAGAGGAAGAACCACAGGATGGTGTTAGAGACATAATTCTAAACCCGGCACATCTATTTCCTAAACCATCTCCCCTTTCCTTTCATGACCTTTTTAGGGCTCGGTTACTGCTTTGGAAATGTGTCATATATTGGGATAGAACAAAACTCAAGAAGCACTGAAAGAGAAAGAGAGAAGTTAGAGAACAAAGAATTATGGAATCAGCTATGAAACCTAAAAACCTAAAAAGGAAACACTGGTTGTCAAATTCATTATGTCAACCAGTACATGTCTGAGTCTGAGAAAAACTACAAAGGAAAGCAATGAAAAGCACTGAGTCACTGCAGACAAGGAATGAGTAAAGAGAGGAGCTATGAAGGAATCTTGGGATCCATGGGATTCCTGCTGTCATGGACTATAAAAAAACCATATTCTTTGGTGATGAAGAGGAGTTTTAAGTTAACGTTGAAATTTCAGATGTAGGATTGGTGGTAACTAGGTGATGTAAATTTGTGGCTTGAGAGATGGGGTCTGAATTGATCGACTTAGCTACCCTGTAATTAGCAAACAGGAGTCATTGTTTCCTCCAGACACTACCAAAAGTGTAGCTAGAATTTGGAATTATTAAAATGGATTTACTGTCATGGTGAGACTTAAATTTTAAGAAATTTCAGTAATTAAGGTTTTCTTCTAGTTTATTGTTTTGTCCTTTCCTGGGGTAAAATATTTGGAAACCCTTGATTCTTGGAAATCTGTACTATGCCCTCTTAAATATGGTTAGATGTATTTAGTTATGTTTGTTTTTATCAAGTGATTTTAAATTTTAAATGTTAAGCATAATTCATATTTCTTTTTATAACCAGGAACCTTTTGAGGATGGCTTTGCAAATGGGGAAGAAAGTACTCCAACCAGAGATGCTGTGGTCACGTATACTGCAGAAAGTAAAGGAGTCGTGAAGTTTGGCTGGATCAAGGGTGTATTAGTATGTATATATAGACTTAATTTTATAGTTACAGCATATCTGTTGGTTATAAAATCTTCCTAACGTTCTCATCAGTTCTCAAGAGAACTCTTTTTTTCTTTATGTTAACTGTCTTATCTGAGTGCTGTGGAAAACCAAATTAATAGCTTGTACCTCCTTTGCTTTTGGATATTAACTTCAGCAAAGGAGATATGCCATTTATTTTGCCAAATTATTCTTGATTATATTCTATGTAATGTGTTACTGATGGTATTAAATTATATTTCATTGCCTCTTGTGAATCTCATGCACTGTCACTTTTCAGAAATTAAATATGAAGACTATCAAATTGGGAGCATCAGAATCAAGAAGGCTGAGCAGGGAATAGAGCTGAAATATGCCTGCTTCCTTTCACACTCCCCCCATTATATTTCGAAGAGAAGCGTATGGAAGTTAACAAGCAAGGAATACAGGAGAAATACTTAAATGTTGAGTTCACTTTGTGCATAGGTTTAGGTGGTTAAGGTTCAGATTTACTTCTGTTTTTCTGTGTTTGAATAAGCACTAAGGATCTGACTAAAATAGGCTACATTGCCTTCTCATTGGGACTTTGGAAGCACTTAATAGGGGTTGTATTGGAATTTCAGGGAGAAATAGAGGGAAAAAATCACAGTTCTAGTAGTAATTTTATTGCCTAATCCATAAGGTGAATGTGAAGCTTCAGGTAGTATTGTTTGCCTTAGATTTTAGTGTTTTAGAAGACTATGTTCTATGTATGAACATAGCAAATAAAACTGAAAATAAATAGGGGAAACTTTTACAACTAATTTGAATTTTTAAAAATGTGAACAATTGGCATTTTGTATTGACAAATATTATGTAATACTTAAATCTGCTGAAGAAATCATGAAATGAGTATGTTATAAAAGAATAAGCAAAAGTTAAACTTGGATTGATAAAAGGAAATATGCACTACTTTTTTAAAGGGCTGAATTTTAAAAATATATCTTGTATCTTTCTTGTTCTGTTGCTTCTGCTGCTTCACACAATTGTGATGAGTGCATTTATTTTCATACACACTTTTATATGTTACATTGTGTTTATATTAGCTCAAAAGTAAGCTCTTTTAAGCTCTTTATAAAAACTGTTAAAGAAAAGGGTGGGGTAGGAGTTAGATTTAAACCTACATATCTTCTGTAGTTTCAAATGCATGTTGTTCTACTTTGACTGGTTTAATGCTTACTATATAATGTTTGATTATTCTTCTTCCTCTGTGTCTTGGCCTCTTTTTCCCTCTTTAGGTACGTTGTATGTTAAACATTTGGGGTGTGATGCTTTTCATTAGATTGTCATGGATTGTGGGTCAAGCTGGAATAGGTAAGTGAAGTTACATCCTGCTTGATTTGAGAATAAGCAAAATAACTGTGTCTGAGCTCTTAACCTCATGAAACTCAAGAAATTAGAGTCATTTTTAACTACGTTTTCCTTTATATCAGATTGTTATCTTGATGTTCCTTTTTTCATAATTCTGATTTGGTTTTTATAAAATGAGATCAAAATTGGGTAATTTATAACTTAAAATGTAGATCCAGTATTCTTAGACCAACCAGTTTTAGATACCGACGGGCTTAAACAAGAGTGTAAGTATTCTCATTGTCTTTCTTTCTTCGTAAAGGTCTATCAGTCCTTGTAATAATGATGGCCACTGTTGTGACAACTATCACAGGATTGTCTACTTCAGCAATAGCAACTAATGGATTTGTAAGAGGAGGTAAGTTGAATCTTTTTGAATCATCATCATCAGATTACTCTTACTAAACAGAGGTCTAAATTGTATTTTTAATTATTTTTTACTTTAACTGAAGCAACATATTAAGTCTATATAGACAAGAAAGTTGCTACCGAGCACTTCCAGACTAGTATATTTCAATGTAAAATTTTATATCAACTCATACACATAAGCTTTTAAGTTATTCAGAGTGTCTCGTAGCAAGAATGGAGCATCTACTTTGGTCTCTTATCCACTGGGCTGCATCTTAATTGCCTCCTCCAAGGCTTGCCCTTGGATCAGTCAGCAACATGCTTCTGGCATTTGTTCAGCATTGTATTGGGGTAACCTCATTCCCCACCTCCATCCCCTATTGAGGGAAACTGAGGCAGTATACCTTCCCCATGATCTAATAGCATTGTGTGAGTTATACCTGGGACTGTAAATTAATTAATGTATTTATTTGGAGATGGAGTCTCACTCTCACCCAGGTTGGAGTGCAGTGGCATGATCTTGGCTCAGTGCAACCTCTGCCTCCCAGGTTTAAGTGATTCTTCTGCGTCAGCCTCCTGAGTAGCTAGGATTACAGATGTGCACCACCACGCCTGGCTAATTTTTGTATTTTTAGTAGAGATGGGGTTTTGCCATGTTGGCCAGGCTGGGCTTGAACTCCTGACCTCAGGTAATTTGCCTGCCTTGACCTCCCAAAGTGCTGGGATTACAGGTGTGAGCCACCGCACCTGGCCCTGGGACTTTAAATTCATACTTTCAAGTCTAGCTTTCTGTGGGCACTATGAGGCCTCTCATTAGAGTCTATAAGATCTGCCTTGTGAGATTTTTACCCTCCCTAGGAAGAGGACCTAAGAGACTACGGGAGAATGGAATCAGGATCCCTGAAAACAAGAAGAAAAGAATTCCATTTTCCAAATCAAAACTCTTCAGTCAGAGTGAGAAGATCCCTGGAGAAAGGAGACAAAATGTCTGCCAGCACCTGTAAAGTCATGGTAGCAAATCAACTGAGAAAAGATCTATTTCATCTGCCTCAACTGTTTTGAATATCCGTATTTGACATTATATAACACAATTTCCACTTTACCTGCATCAAGTATTTGGGTGTGGGAGGGATAGAGACAGAGAACCAGATTGAGCTTTTCATTTTTCACCATTGTCTTTATATGTTTTAGACACCAGAGGATCCAAATCACTGTGACCCTTGGAGGCTGGTATCTTGTATCAATATGATTATGACTATGCTGAGCATGCATCACTGTTGACTGAAGTTTTATGCTTCTGTTAGCCTGGATTGAGCTATATTGGGATATACAATGTGGATATGTTCAGCAGAGTTAGTCAGATAATGTTGAGAGATTCTTTTTGGCTTCTCGTGAACTGGGTACTCCATGCTTCATTTCTCTCTGCCACAACTGGGGAATGAAAGTGGGAAGAGAAGTGGGCTGGGATGCTGTGTATTTGTAGGGGATCAGCAAATCATCAAAGAATTTCTCCTTTTCCTCAGACCTTAGAATCTAGGCTGTGAGCCTCAAAAGGAATGGGGCATGAAGCCACTGGCAACATTAACTTCATGCTTTTCCCCCATTTGAATCAGATTTTTGGAAGGTAGAGATTTTGCAAGATTGTGACCAAAAAGCCATTTCATTTTTCAATAATACCGTTTGTAGTTTACATATATATACCATTGGTAGTGTGTATATATATATATATATATATATATATCTTTACAAGTACATCTGCCTCATAGACTTTGTGTGCAGTCTTCTGTCCTGGACTGCCAGGGAAAGTACGAGAATGTGGAACCCACACAGATCTGTCCCAAAAAATGACTATATATTATAATTTTGTATGAGTTTCCTGAAAAATCTGTTCACAAAGGAAGAACCTAGAGGGTAAAAACCACTTGAAATTCTGTTATGAGGTGTTCATACGATCAAGAAGGTGATACATTTGGTGAAATAATGAAACCCATAGAAGATAAAAGAGAAAGTTGTTAATTTAAAGAATGACCAGATACTATGAAGCTTTCTTAGAAGGCATTCATTTTTCACTTAGTGACTTTGGACAGCTGGATGGTCTTTATAGAATATGTATGAGCTGCATCATCTGCAATTAGTGTTTTCAAGAGATTCTTTTAGTGAATGTAAGCCCCTTCTGTCTCCTCTGTATCTGACTCAGATTTGGAAAGCCCTAACATGATTTATTTTGGTATCATGAAAAAAATATTTTCCACATGGGAGAAACTAGATACAGGCATAAAACTGAGATCACATTACACCTGTATTCAGGATTCTAAATTGAAAGTATTAGTCTTAAAATTTATCCTGAAAGTACATATTTTTTAGTTTTTTCCATTAAAGTGACCTATAATAAATGACCAGCTCAGTGGCAATAAGCAATTGTTGTGCCCATGTTGTGTATTTCCACTCAAAAGAACCAGCGGACTTTAGAGAAAAAGTTGATTCCTTATCTGGGCAGGAAATGAGCTTAGACACCTTTTCAGATCCAAAGTATTGAACACTATTAGTTTCATATCAAAAGGACCTAAGAGTCAACTTAAAGGAGCTAACACTGGCTAAAGTTTGGACAATTTGAACAGCAGTAATGATGATAACTGATTTGGATGAAAATATATGAAAATATGGATGTAAATCCATAAGTTAACAATGAAACAAACCAAAAAATCTCACTTTTCACCTTTGAAACATGCTCGGGAACCATCTTATGAAAATTGATAAATAAATAGTGTTGAATCAAACTCCTGAAAGGTTTCTTTCCTGAACTCAAGGTAACCAAGAAGTGGATGAGATTTGTTCTTCAGATAATTGCTCTACGTAATGAGTAAAGGAGGAAAGAGACTTAGAATATTCCAACTTTGTATGGTTCAAAGACTTAAATCTAAGACCTGAAACCATAGAAATTCTAGGAGATAACATTGGAAAAACTCTTCTAGGCACTGGCTTAGGCAAAGAATTCATGACCAAAAACCCAAAAGCAAATTTAACAAAAACAAAACTAAATGGGACCTAATTAAACTAAAAAGCTTCTGCACAGCAAAAGAAATAATCAGCCAGAGTAAACAGACAACCCACAGAGTAGGAGAAAATATTTGCCAACTCTACATCTGACAAAGGACTAATAATGCAAAATCTGCAAGGAACTCAAATCAGCAAGAAAATATCAATCCCATCAAAAAATGGGCAAAGGACATGAATAGACAATTCTCAAAACAAGATGTACATATGGCCAACAAACATGAAAAAATGCTCAACATCACTAATTATCAGAGAAATGCAAATTAAAACCTCAATGAGATACCATCTTACTCCTGCAGGAATGGCCATAATTAAAAAAAATAATAAAAATAACAGATGTTGGTGTGGATGTTGTGAAAAGGGAACACTTTTACACTGTTGGTGGAAATGTAAACTAATATAACCACTATGGAAAACAGTATGGAGATTCCTTAACTAAAAGTAGAACTACCATTTGATACAGCAGTCTTCCTGCTGGGTAATCTACCCAAACAAAGGAAAATAAGTCATTATATGAAAAAGACACTTGTGCACACATGTTTATAGCAGTAGAATTCACAATTATAAAAATGTGGAACCAAACTTAAATGCCTATCAACCAGTGAGTGGATAAAGAAAATGTGGTATATATACACCATGGAATACTATTCAGCCATCAAAAGGAACGAAATAATGGCATTTGCACCTGCATGGAGTTGGAGACCATCATTCTAAGTGAAGTAACTCAGGAATGGAAAACCAAATCTCATATATTCTTTCTTATAAGTGGGAGGTAAGCTATCAGGATGCAAAGGCATAAGAATGATATAATAGACTTTGGGGATGCGGGTGGGAGGTGGGTGAGGGATAAAAGGCCACACAACCACACATTGGGTATAGTGTACGCTGCTTGGGTGATGAATGCAACAAAATCTCAGAAATCACCATTAAAGAACTTAACCATGTAACCAAAAACCACCTGTTCCCCAAAAACTATTGAAATAATTTTTTTAAAAATTCCAACTTCTGTAAAGCTTTTACTTGATAAGAATACCTGTGAAGTATTGTTTCCCAACAAATTAAATCTGAATCACATTATGCCAATATCTCCAGGAAGCATTTTATAGAATATCCAGGGGAGAGAGGAACTTTTTAAATGACAGCATAGGATGATGACAGAAAATTCCAGACTGGGAATCTCTATGGAGCAAGGAACCCTTCTTATTCAAGGCTCGAAAAAAGATGGAGAGGAGAGTTAATGGTTTAAAACAAACTTGGGATTCAATGTGTAGGTATGAGTTTTGTTTGCCATTTTAGCTATAAACTATAAACTATACTTCTTGGTGGTACCAAGAATCCCTGAGTTG
Source organism: Gorilla gorilla gorilla (assembly GCF_029281585.2). NCBI lineage: Eukaryota > Metazoa > Chordata > Mammalia > Primates > Hominidae > Gorilla > Gorilla gorilla. The sequence goes on from NC_073228.2 coordinate 132,000,935, forward strand.
GATTTCCTACAGCTCAACTGCTGAGGATTTGATTTTGACTGCCTACCTTGTAAGGGCTACTTAGAGAGGACGGTAATAGAGCTAGAATTATCCAGAGGACTGGTGTCTTAAAAGGAAATGGAAAAATGCTGTGGGAAGAGTGATGTCTGGTGAACCCATCTGAACTTTTTGTAGACTGAAAGTTGACTATTAAGGGAATTAATGAGGAAATAAATTTTCTTAAAATACTATTCAAAGGTTGGGGAACATTATGTTTATTGTTTAGTAATTTTAATTCAAAGAGCCCCATTTTAAACTTGATGCATAGTTTTTAAAAATTAATGTTAACTAGTTTCAGCTTTCTACATATGGCTATCCAGTTTTCCCAGCACCATTTATTAAATAGAGAATCCTTTCCCCATTGCTTGTTTTTCTCAGGTTTCTCAAAGATCAGATACTTGTAGATATGCAGCATTATTTCTGAGGGCTCTGTTCTGTTCCATTGATCTGTATCTCTGTTTTGGTACCAGTACCATGCTGTTTTGGTTACTGTAGCTTTGTAGTATAGTTTGAAGTCAGGTAGTGTGATGCCTCCAGCTTTGTTCTTTTGGCTTCCTTACACCTTATAAAAAATTAATTCAAGATGATTAAAGACTTAAACATTAGACCTAAAACCATAAAAACCCTAGAAGAAAACCTAGGCATTACCATTCAGGACATAGGCACAGGCAAGGACTTCATGTCTAAAACACCAAAAGCAATGGCAACAAAAGCCAAAATTGACAAATGGGATCTAATTAAACTAAAGAGCTTCTGCACAACAAAAGAAACTACCATCAGAGTGAACAGGCAACCTACAAAATGGGAGAAAATTTTTGCAACTTACTCATCTGACAAAGGGCTAATATCCAGAATCTACAATGAACTCAAACAAATTTACAAGAAAAAAACAAACAACCCCATCAAAGAGTGGGCAAAGGATATGAACAGACACTTCTCATAACAAGACATTTATGCAGCCAAAAGACACATGAAAAAATGCTCATCATCACTGGTCATCAGAGAAATGCAAATCAAAACCACTATGAGATACCATCTCACACCAGTTAGAATGGCAATCATTAAAAAGTTAGGAAACAACAGGTGCTGGAGAGGATGTGGAGAAATAGGAACACTTTTACACTGTTGGTGGGACTGTAAACAAGTTCAACCATTGTGGAAGTCAGTGTGGCGATTCCTCAGGGATCTAGAACTAGAAATACCATTTGACCCAGCCATCCCATTACTGGGTATATACCCAAAGGATTATAAATCATGCTGCTATAAAGACACATGCACACGTATGTTTATTGCGGCATTATTCACAATAGCAAAGACTTGGAACCAACCCAAATGTCCAACAATGATAGACTGGATTAAGAAAATGTGGCACATATACACCATGGAATACTCTGCAGCCATAAAAAATGATGAGTTCATGTCCTTTGTAGGGACATGGATGAAATTGAAAATCATCATTCTCAGTAAACTATCGCAAGGACAAAAAACCAAACACCGCATGTTCTCACTCACAGGTGGGAATTGAACAATGAGAACACATGGACACAGGAAGGGGAACATCACACTCTGGGGACTGTTGTGGGGTGGGGGGAGGTGGGAGGGATAGCATTAGGAGATATACCTAATGCTAAATGACGAGTTAATGGGTGCAGCACACCAGCATGGCACATGTGTACATATGTAACATACCTGCACATTGTGCACATGTACCCTAAAACTTAAAGTATAATAATAATAAAAAATAAATAAAAATTAATGTTAACTAATTTGAGATAATGCCTGTTTATCTTGATTCTTAACTGAATTATAACGTTTATATTTTATTAATTGAATAATGTTTTATTCTTATCTTGAAAATTATGTGTTTGCAGCTTTGCAGAAGTATGTGAATTCAGTGAACTTTCCCTAGTGTTGTATACATTTTGCCATAGGAGAGATTTAATATTACTAATTAATTTTAACTTTGGCTTTAACAGTACATTTTAGAGATTAAACAGATATCAATCTAGAAAAGTTGTACTTTGTTATTAACTTGTGAACAAATGTAATAATGTCCAACTTTAAAGTCTCATGTAATGGAAACATGCAAGGTTTCTGAAAAAGTCAAAATGTAGAAAATAAAAGATGCTTAGTTTCAGGCTTGATTCAATTTTAGTAGTGATTTGGGGTACTATTTTTTTATTTTTATTACCGTTTTTTTTTTTGAGACAGAGTCTTGCTCTGTTGCCCAGGCTGGAGTAAAGTGGCACGATCTCGGCTCACTGCAAGCTCCGCCTCCTGGGTTCACGCCATTCTCCTGCCTCAGCCTCCCGAGTAGCTGGGACTACAGGTACCTGCCACCACACCCGGCTAATTTTTTGTATTTTTAGTAGAGATGGGGTTTCATTGTGTGAGCCAGGATGTTCTCGATCTCCTGATCTCGTGATCTGCCCGCCTCGGCCTCCCAAAGTGCTGGGATTACAGGCTTTTGAGCCACTGCGCCCGGCTGATTTGGGGTACTATTTAAAGTTACTGGAAGCAGATTAGAGAATCATCACTTAAGTTCTCTGCCTTCCACATAAGAATAGCAGTGCCAAGGAACTGATAATGTTTACTTTATTTCTGTCATAATCCCTGCCTGCAAGACACATTAATGCTTTTCAGATTATTGCAGGCTACAGGGATTTTAGAGCCCTTTCCTGTTCTACGAATCATAGCAGTGTTCTTGAGAGCTTGGATTTTATAGAGTTTCCACGGATCTGTGCAACAGGTTTGGCAACTTGGATGGTGCTGGCCAGCAGCCACCTTCACTCAGATCTGCATTTCCTAGATTACACAGACCAGAGTTGTCCCATCTTTAATTAATCCATGAATTTAGACTCACTCATAGAATAGAGGACAACTGCAGGCAGCCGTTCATAAGATGAAGACTGTAAATTCTTGGTTTTAATTAATACTGTATTATATGAACTGAGCAATACAAAGGAAAGATTCCTCAACCACTTTTTGCTTGGGGGCATTTAGTTGACTAAGTTAAAAGCAGAGGTCAGTATCTTTTCAGATAAAAGCCTTGGTTACATAAAACTTCAGATGGGTAGTTCTGAAGTTTCCAAAATCTAAAATCAACATAAACTTGCCTATTCCATGATCAAGTTTTATGTTACTTGTACTTTAGTCAATCAGCAGACAATTGTTTTAGCATTTTGTGACAGACACTGGGTTTTTAACAGTGAAAGACAAAATGCTATGTTGTTGGAGTTTACATTGAGGTAATAATAGTAGCTATTATTTTTTGAGAACTAACTGCTGGGCATGATGCCATGGTGTTGACATACATTATCTTATGTAATGCAACATTGTGGTTAGTCACATTTAACATTTACATGGATAGTGAGAACAAAAAATCAATTATACCCATTTTTTAACAAAATTAATTTTTATGCAGATTCTGCTTGTGAATTTTTAGAATGTCTACATAAGTCACAATTTTATGTACTCATATCTGTTTTACTTTTCTCTGAAATAATTGAATACCTCCTCATTTTTGTAAATAGATAAAGCCAAAAACATTGGAAATAAGGAAAAACTTTTTCCACGTATTGTGACAGAAAAGTGCTTTCTGCATTTGAAAAATCAGATTATCATTGATTGTCAAATTTTTTTGTTTTATCCATTGTGTAACTATTAATTCCTACCATTATCAAGCAAGGAGTTCTAAGTTAGAATGCAGCTCCATAGTTCCTTTTTTTAATAGCTAGTTTCTTTGAAATTATAACTTTTCAGATCAATGAAATGTTTGAAGCAGCTGTAAAACACAGTTGTATTATGAGGTTTATTAAATTTAACATAACATGTTTTCAGTTCAGTAAAACACTATTTGTATTCTACAAATAGCTCAGATACGAATCTGGCAAGTAATAGAATTTTCAGCATGGGTTTTTTCTTTACTCATTGGTGACCTTTCAGTTTTGCCAGTTTATGCGGTTTATTATTAATACTTCAGCTTGGTTCCAAAATTGTTTGCTGCAGAATTAGGGTTATATGTCTTTGCCTCTTGTATCTTAAAATTTAATTGAATTATTCTGGTGATCATTCACAATAAGATAACACCTAATCCTGGTTGGAAGATTCCATGTTTGTCACCTCACCTTTCCCTATTTGATAAAATAATGGCAATAAAATAGAGAAAATTTGCCAAACATTAAGAGGCAAACTCCTTATTTTTATTTGTAAACCAGGATACTAGAATGTATTTCATTATTGTCACCCTTTGATTCTTTCCTCAATACACCAAGAAAACTTTATTTTTACAAAATTTTCACTTTCTATTCCAACCAACAGTGAGTTTCACTTGTTCCGTATCTGTATCCTCACCAACAGTTGGTATTGTCCTTTTTATTTTTCATTCTAGTATGTGCGTAGTGGTATCTTACGATAGTTTTCATTTGTGCTTCCATAATGGCTAAAGATGTTGGGTATCTTCTCATGTACTATAAGTGTCTACTCATATTTTGAAGGGTTATTTATTGTATTGAGAGTTCTTACTATTGAGTTTTGAGAGGTTCTAGATACAACTACTTTATCAAATAAATGATTTGTAGTTTTTTTCTCTTGAGTATATGGTTTGTCATTTCATTCCTTCAATGGCATCATTAGAAAAGTAGCTTATAGTTTTAGCTATGTCCAGTTCATCACTTTTTCCTTTTTGGATTGTGCTTTTGGAGTGGTATCTAAGAAACCTTTCCCTAGCCTGGGGTCTCAAAGATTTTCTTCTGTGTTTTCTTCTAGAGGTTTTACAGCTTTAGGTTTTCAGCTAGATATATTACCATTTGTAGCTAGCTTTTGTATATATTGTGAAATGTGAATCAGTATTCATATGGATATCCAGTTATTCCAGCACCGTCTGTTAAGGTGATCTCTTTTCTGTTTACTTACCTTTGTGCTTTTCTCAGAAATTAATTGACCCTACAGTGTGAGTCTATTTCTAGACTCTGCCATTCCATTCATCTTGGCAAAAGCCCTTGTGACTCTTAACACCATTCATGAAGTTCTGCACATTAGGTAATAGCAATACTACTAGGATCTGTTTCTTGTTTTACACACTTCTGACTCCAAATGTGTGGGTTTTCCCCACACAAACCAATTCCCCAACTCTCTGGACACTAATTGGGTATCCAACAATTCGATTAAAATTTGACACTAATTGCCCAGAGTTGTTGCAGACCCTATAGGTTAAGAGCTGCATCTCACAAGACTACTCCCACTTCAAATGCCAGTTGCAATTCCAGGCCTCCTGTACCTCTGACCAACTGGCTATATATTGGGGGTTTCCACAGCCCCTTCCTCAGGTTTGATAATTTGCTAAAATGGCTCCTAGAACTTAAGAAAACAGCTTACTATCATCAGTTTATAATAAAGGCTACAACACAGAAAGAGCCAAATAAAAGAGTTGAGTAAAGCATGGTATGGGAGAAGGGATGCAGAGCTTCCATGACCTCTCCAAGTGACATCCTCCTGGCACCTCTGTGTTCACCAGCCTGAGTTCTCTAAACCCCTTTGTTTATAGTTTTCCATTATATAACCACGATTGATTAAATCATTGGCCATTAATGATTAGCTCAATTTCTAGTGCCTCTCCCTTCTCTTCTCCCCTAAGGTGTGAGGGGTGGGAGCTGGGGTGGGTAATGGGGGTATTGAAAGTGCTAACCCTCTAATCACATAGGTGTTCCTCTAGCAACTAGCACTGTCCAATCCGGAAGCTATCTAAGGGCCCACCAAGTCACCTTATTACCGTAAACTGAGGTAGAGTTGAAGGGGCTTATTTTAAATAACAAAAGATGCTTCTCTCACCTGATCAGTAATTTCCAAGGGTTTTATAAGCTCTGTTGCAGTAACCTTGGATGAAGACCAAATATATATTTCTTCTTACATCACAACATCACAGCAAGGAAAATAATTTCAGTATTTTGCCTGAGTTTAAGATGGAATTGTGATCGGGCTTTATTTTTTCCAAAGGATTTTAACTCTTAAAACAATAATAAGAGATAGGTGAGGCAGTCATTTTAGTTTTGATTTTAGTTATGGGACTAAATAACAGATTGCTCGAGTCTTCTCACAGCTTTACTGTTCACCTGTGGCTTAAAGTCACAGATTCTGAATCTCAGCCTTACTGCGTGTGAAATGAGAAGTTTAGTACCAGGATTCTATGAGGCCACACCTACAGACCACAGTGGAAGTGTATGGAGAGAGTGGTAGGTGGCGAGGAGGAGTTTGGGCTATTTCCTTGATGTTCAGTGATGAGGAGCATCTTTTTATGTGTTTACTGGCCACTTGTACAGTCTTCTTTTGGGATGTAGTCACATCTTTAGCCAATTTAAAAATTGGATTGTCTTTTTGTTACTGATTTGTAGATTTTTCTATATATCTAGTTATGTTATTCGGTTTGACATATATATTGTGTGTATTTGTTCTCAGTCTGTGGCTTGTCTTACCATTTTTATCATTTTCTTAATCATGTCTTTCAGTGAAGAGACGTTTACCATTTTGATGAAGTCTGGTTTCTCTCTTTTTTTTTTTATGCTAGTGCTTTGTTCATGGTAGAAATATTTGCCTATCCCAAGGCCATGAAGATATTCTCCTATATTTTCTTCTAGAAGCTTTATAGTTTTAGTTTTTAGATTTTTATCTGTGGACAATCTCAAATTAATTTTGGAGTATAATGTGAGATGGAGAGTGTAGTTGTTTTTCTCCCTACCCTTCTTGCCCCCATCCTTGTACACATACCCACTTGTTTTGGCACCATTTTTTGAAACAGCTATCTGTTTCTTACTGAGTTGTTTTTGATACCATTGTTGAAAAATCAGTTGTCTATCATCTGGACTGAATTCTGTTGCATTGATTTGTTTGTGTATCCTATGCTGGTACTATCTTGTATTGATTGCTTAGCTTCATAGTAAGTCCTAAGTCTTCTAACTTTGTTCTTCTTTTTCATAATTGTTTTGGCTTTTCTAGATCTTTAGCATTTTCATATAAATTTTTGACTTAGATATGCCAATTTCTGCCCAAAAAATTGGATTAACAACCTAAATATATAAGGAGCTCAAACAACTCTCGGAACAAAATCTAATAATCCAGTTTAAAAATGGGTAAAAGATTTGAATAGACATTTCTCAAAAGAAGATATACAAATGGCAAGCAGGTATATGAAAAGGCACTCAACATCACTGGTCATCAGAGAAATGCAAATCATATAAAAAAATCAGGCAGTAACAAATGCTGGAGAGGATGTGGAGAAAATAGAACTCTTGTACACTGTTGGTGGGAATGTAAATTAGTATAACCGCTATGGAGGACAGTTTGGAAGTTCCTCAGAAAACTAAAAATAGAGCTACCATATGATCCAATGCTGTGTATATACCCAAAAGAAAGGAAATCAGTATATTGGAGAGATAGCTGCACTCCCATGTTTGTTGCAGCACTGTTCACAATAGCCAAGATTTGTCATCTGAATAGAGATGGTTTTTACTTTTTCTTTCAAATCTCTAGGACTTTTCCTCTTTTTCTTGCCTTTTGAACTAGCTAAGACCTATGGTACAGTGGTGACTAGAAGTGGTGAGAATAAACATCCTTTCCTTGTTCCTAGTCTTAGAGGGAATGAGTTCAATATCACTGTTAACTATAAGGTTTTAAAATGTCATTTGTCAGATTTAGTTCTACTTCTGAGTTGCTGAGCACATTTATCATAAATGGATAGTGAATTTTGTCATGATTCTCCTGCATCTGTTGAACTGTATGTTTTTTTTCTTCCCTTATTCTATTATCACAACCTACATATATATATATATATATATATATTTTTTTTTTTTTTTTTTTTGCATCTAAAACCTAGCATTTGTAGGATAAACTTCACTGGGTCAGAGATATTATCCTTTCTGTCGAATTTTACTTGCTAATAGTTTAACAATTTTTGAGTATGATCATAAGGAATATTGGTCTGGAATTTTTTTTTTTTTTTTTTTTGAGATGGGGTCTTGCTCTGTCACCCAGGCTGGAGTGCAGTGGCACGATCTTGGCTCACTGCAAGCTCTGCCTCCCGGGTTCATGCCATTCTCCTGCCTCAGCCTCCCGAGTAGCCGGGACTACAGGCACCCGCCACCACGCCCAGCTAATTTTTTGTATTTTTAGTAGAGACGGGGTTTCACCGTATTAGCCAGGATGGTCTCTATCTCCTGACCTTGTGATCCACCTGCCTCGGCCTCCCAAAGTGCTGGGATTACAGGCGTGAGCCACCGTGCCCAGCCTGGAATTTTCTTTTTTTATAATAACCTTACTAGGTTTTTATGTCAGTATTATGCTCATCTTATGTGTTTCCTTTTCCTCTATTTTCTGAAAGAGTTTGTGTAAAATTGATCTTATTTCTTCCTCACCAGTGAAGCCATCTGCACCTATAGTTTTTTCTTTTTTGGCAGGAGTGCTTATCACAAATTTAATTTCTGTCATACTATAGGGTTACTTCAGTTTCCTGTTGCAGTCACACTTCTGCCACATTTTGTTTTTCAAGGAAATTGTGTATTTCATCTAGTTGCAAAATCATTGTAATCAAGTCATTTAATATATTACCTTCTTAACTTTTTGATGCAATAGGATTTGTAATGACATGTCCCTGCTTTCATTCCTAATTTAATTTACTTTTTTCTTCTTTGTTCTTGATTAGCTATTGTTTATCAGTTTTTTTTAATATTTAAGAATAACTTTTGGCTTTCTTCTTACTGTTTTTTCCATTTTAGATTTTATTTCCTCTTTTTCCAGTTTCTGAAGTTAGAAGCTTAGATTATTGATATATCCTCATTTTTTAGTATAAGCATTTAAAACAAATTTTACTGTAATTTCTGTTAGGTATATCTCACTAATTTTATGCTTCACTTTTCGTTATCAAATCAGTTCAAAATACTTTCTAATTTCGCTTGTGATTTATTTAAAAGTGTGTTATGTAATTTAAATATTTAGGGATCTTTCATGCATCTAATATAGTTCTGTTGTGGTCAGTAATATACAGTGTGTTATTTCAGGTTTTTGAAATTGAGACATACTTTATGACTGAAACCAGTTTTTAATGTTAGGCTTTTGATTAGCCTAGTTAGGGTTTTGATTACTGATTGGACATTTAATAAGAATTACCGGGGCATATATCCCCAAATCAAGATGTAATAAAGATGGAACTCAGTATTGTCACTACTTAGTATCTCTGGCATCTGACTAATTATGTTCTTTACAGTCAGAGTTTAGGGTAGTTTATGGCCAATTATGAGACCCCATCAGGACTTTTTTTCCATATTGATGTCTGTGTTTGCTTGATCAACAGATTTTTTTAATAAAATTATTTTCTATGTCTTCAGCATTTTTAGCGATAACAGAAAGGCTGATTTACAAGAGTTTATCATACGTACTGTATTGGTAAGCAATTAAGTCAAGGAGACCTGAGTTTAAATACAGTTCTTTACTTAGCTGCTTACATGACCTTAGCCAAATTACTTAACCTCCCTGAGCTGTAATTTTCTCATTTGTAAAATGAGGATGACAACAGTACTTTAGTAGAATTAAGTCGAATGTGTAGTATTTAACAAAATAAGGTGTATACCTAGTCTGTGCTGATTAGTAAAAAAAATAACACAGCCTTTCAGAGTGGTAGATCTTTAAAAAAAAAAAAAACCTCTAGGAAATAGGAATGGAAGTGGGAAGGAATAGGGCAAATAACTGTTGATTTTCATAAGAAGTCATAGATGATGTGCAGTTGTTTTTATATTCTTATCCATGTGTCACTTCCTTTTTCTTGAAAACAATACAAATCTTTTAAAATGTGAGTTTTACGTTTTAAGTTTCTGTATTTGTGAAAGACTTTTAAATATTTTGAAATCTCACATTTTATAAAATCAAAACTTTAAGGCACATAACATGAATTTCTTGCTTTAATAGGTCCTATTGGTGATATTTCTGATTCTAAAGTTTGTATTGTCAACTACTAAAGACAAGAGTGTTGACTAATTTCAATAACTTTTCTTTGTGACTTCATTTTCTCATCTATAAAATCAGGATATACTTCGTTTTAATTCATTTTTGCTATTGAGAGTAGATGAAATAATTCATTAATTTTGAAAACATACGTTAGATAAAGGCTGATAATTATAGTACTGTAGGGATTTTACTTGTGATTAATTATAATGTGATGTAATATATTCAAAGATCTTTGACAAAATTGTCATTATATAAATTAATTGGAGTTTTTGGTGTTCAAGAATATTTCGTGGAAAATTTTAAGTCATTTTTATCTCAAAATCATGAGGCTAATGTTAAATGGTTAGGTTGCTTTTTTTTTTTTTTCATTTTCAGGATCATGAAAACTAAGGAAGTTTTATAGTGGATGGGTTTAACGTGTAGAATATTTTGAGCAAATTGATAGGAATCAACTAGAAAACCTGTTACAGGCGTTTTCCAAAATGAAGTTTGCATCATTAGTACTTTAACTGTAGAATTTTTTTGTTGGTGCATTTACCTTCTTTATACTGGGTGAACAATAGAAACAAATATTCAGCTGTTTAATGACATTTCACTATATGGTCTTAAGTATTTAATCAGTTTATAGAAATATGTATATAGCTTTATGTAACTTCAGTAGTATTAAAACCAAGTTTTGATTGTGACCTAATGGCCAAATTTAAATTAGAATTTTAAAAGAGCTCTTAGAGACTTCAGGTAAGCATCAGATTGTCTCTGAATCATAATACTGATTTCTTTTTAAGTTAGAAAAAATAACTTGCTTCTTGATAGCTCATTTAATATCTTTGTTTATTCTGCCATTTAGACAGGATTTACTGGGATACAAACTACATCTCTTTGGAATACCATTATATGCTCTTGTGAGACTTTTTTTTTTTTGGTCTTGGTATTCACATTACCACAAATTGTCTTAATTAAGTAATTAAAATCATACCAACTGTGATTTAGAAGTTACATTAAGGCTGGGCGTGGTGGCTCACACCTGTGATTCCAGCACTTTTGGGAGGCTGAAGTGGGCAGATCACTTGAGGTCAGGGGTTTGAGACCAGCCTGGCCAACATGGTGAAACTCTGTCTCTACTAATAATACAAAAATCAGTCACGTCTGTAATCCTAGCGCTTTGGGAAGCTGAGGTCAGGAGATTGAGACCATTCTGGCCAACATGGTGAAACCCCGTCTCTACTAAAAATGCAAAAATTAGCTGAGCCAGGTGGCGCACGCCTATAGTCCCAGCTACTCAGGAGGCTGAGGCAGGAGAATCACATGAACCCAGCAGGTGGAGGCTGCAATGGGCCGAGATCACGCCACTGCACTCCAGCCTGGGTGACAGAGCAAGACTCTGTCTCAAAAAAAAAAAAAAAAAAAAAAAGTCCGGTGTGGTGGCACGCACCTGTAGTCTCAGCTGCTCAGGAGGCTGAGACACGAGAATTGCTTGAACCCAGGAAGCAGAGGTTGCAGTGAACCAAGATTGCACCACTGCACTTCAGCCTGGGTGACAGTGAAACTGTTTCTGAAAACAAAAAAAAAAGCATAAAAATAAAAGTTACATTAAGATTAAATATATTAGAAATTCATTGGGAAATGATCTCTTGGGATCTGTGAAGGGGAGGAGGCTGTGGCCCATTTTAATCTAAACTTTAAAAGATAAAATGGGAATTCAAATAGGATGATTTTATATTTGATATTGGGAGCATTATCTGGATGTTGAGAATTGTTAATACGTGTTTTGTGAAATATTCTTTTTAGGTAGTTCTGAAAATACAGTCACTCATTTGCCTCTTTAACTGCTCTGCTTATTGGGGGCATCTGCTTTGTGAATTCATGTATAATTAAAGGATAATTTGGCAATTTAAATCCTAACTTTAGTACCTGTTTTTTTTTGTTGTTGTTTTTTTTTTAGGAGGAGCATATTATTTAATATCTAGAAGTCTAGGGCCAGAATTTGGTGGTGCAATTGGTCTAATCTTCGCCTTTGCCAACGCTGTTGCAGTTGCTATGTATGTGGTTGGATTTGCAGAAACCGTGGTGGAGTTGCTTAAGGTAATTCACCTTCCTTCTAGTCATTCGTTTACCAAATCTTTATTGAGGGATTATATGCCGATCACCATGTTAGAGGTTGGGAAAGCAGTGATATGATGACCAAGAGATTCGTCCTTCAAAAAGTTTACTACAGGAGATAGGCAAAGAACAAAATACTATTAGAATGTCAGCAGTGGGCCGGGCGCAGTGGCTCGCGCATGTAATCCCAGCACTTTGGGAGGCCGAGGCGAGCGGATCACGAGGTCAGGAGATCGAGACCATCCTGGCCAACATGGTGAAACCCCATCTCTACTAAAAATACAAAAAAAAAAAAAAAAAAAAAAAAATCAGCCGGGCGTGGTGGCAGGCGCCTGTAGTCCCAGCTACTGGGGAGGCTGAGGCAGGAGAATGGTGTGAACCCAGGAGGTGGAGCTTGCAGTGAACTGAGATGGCACCACTGCACTCCAGCCTGGGCGACAGAGCAAGACTCCATCTCAGAAAAATAAAGAAAAGTACAGCCGGGCGTGGTGGCTCATGCCTGTAATCCCAGCACTATGGGAGGCAGAGTTGGGCGGATCACCTGAGTTCGGGAGTTTGAGACCACCCTGACCAACGTGGAGAAACCCGGTCTCTACTAAAAATAAAAAATTAGCCTGGTGTGGTGGCGCATGCCTGTAATCCCAGTTACTCTGGAGGCTGAGGCAGGAGAATTGCTAGAACTGGGGAGGCAGAGGTTGCGGTGAGCCGAGATCGCGCCTTTGCTCTCCAGCCTGGGCAGCAAGAGTGAAACTCTGTCTCAAAAAGAAAAAAAGAAAAATACAAACATTTTTATATGGTTCAAGCACAAAAGCAGCAAGACATTTAATACTAGAGAGAGAAAAAAATAATCAGGAGAAGGGTCTTATTTCCATTGAAGTTAGGGTCTTGTTTGGGTTTGGGGGGCGTGACATGCTCAGATTTGGGATGTAGGGAAGTATCTGACCATGGTACGGAGAATGGACTTGAGGAATCACAAATGGAAATAGAGACCATTTAGAAGGTTGTAGGTGTCCTGGGAGAGGAGATGGTGGCTTATATTAAAACAGTGACTTGTGGAGTGGGAAAGATGTGGGCGAATTTGGGAGATTTTAAAGAATTTGAAGGATTGGATTTGATAATTAATGGGATGTGAGAAATTAGAGAAATAGGAGGATTTCAAGTTTATACACAAATTTCTGACTTTTGGATTTAGATGGAAGATAATGCCATTTGCGGTGTGATGGAGAACACAGGACAGTTTAGTTTGAATGTGTTAACTAGAAGAACCATGAGTATATCCAAATAGAGCTGGCTGTATTGCTCTGGAGTATAATTAAAGAAGAGTGCAATAGGATTCCTCAAATATTATTAAATGAGAGGAACCTCAAATGACACCTATAATTGCTCATGTTAGGTTAGGTTGTAACTATTCTACAGTAGTAAATGGTACATAAGGAAGTATAAAATCTGACAAGGATTGACACCTGCGTTGACATTGACCTTTACATGTTTACACCAAAGGGATGAAGAAAAAGAAGGGCTATAATACCATGAGTAAGCAATGTACTCATTAGAGTTTATATTCTTTCATTGTTTAATTTAGTGTATATTTTTATTTGATAGTCAAAGTTTAAGGTTTACTCTATGAACTCTTATCAAAGTATTTAATTAGGGTTTATACATGTTTTTGTTTCATGGAAAATTTAACTTAGAGAAATATGAAATTTCAAACATTTTAAACTACATTTATTATATAAAATATTGAGCTATAGCAGTAGTCTTCTATTACAATCATAGTCCATGAATCTAAAAGCCAGTCAATAGATACATTTACACTAGTACCGTTTTTTTTTCAAGTAGTTCTCAGATATGATTTTCCAAATGCTATAGGGAATTTCAACGATCAGATTAATTCAAGAGATGTCGAAATCAAATTTCAAAAAACATTAAAAAATTTTTTTGCAAAGTAAAAAGTATGTAGCTTTATGAAATTGAATGGGACCCTTGAAGGTGGACAAGGTTGGGAAATGACTTTTCCTACTGTGTTGATTAAATATTAACACTTTCTATGCCTTCAGTTGACAAAAGCATCTTTGGATCTTTGGATCTAGGGGTTTTTCCACCCTAATATTTGTATTAAGGTCATTTATCTGGAATTCAAGCAATTTTATTCCTCCCTTGTAGTTGACTTTTATGAAATAATTTCTTTTGAAAAGCATTAACAAGATTGCTTTTTCTTAAAAGAAGCAAATTGATAGGATTATTATAATCTGTACTTTAGTCAATTGCACAGAATATAGTCATCCTGAGTTATCAAAATAACTAAATTATGTTTTAGGTTTTTTGTGCCTTTTATTACCTTATTTGAGAAGTGGTAGTAATTGATAAATAGCTTTTGCTTAGTTAACTGGGATATCATAATCTTTAATTTTATCCTAGATGGGAATCTTTTAAAAATGCCATTGATATTAAACTACAAATAGTTTTGTTTGCAGAGTGGAAACAGTGTGTTTTTGGACAGCAGCAGGAAGTTGTGCTTATCACTTACTCTCTCACAGTATAAAAGACCTTTAAAAGCATGAGTTCACTAATCACAATAAATACAAAATATATTTCTGCTATATAACTTAAAATTCTAACTAGCAGTATTAGTTATAACTTTTTTACTTCTTTGTTAGCAATTCCTTTTTTGATTTATTGAGTCTATATTAAATATAGAAGCATTAATAATCACACATTTATGTCATCAGATGCTTGAATGACTGACACCTCAGTGGTAAATAGTAATTTGTTCTTTTAGGTATTCCATTTATTCCTTAAGCAACCATTTATTCAACTTCTTCATGTAAGGCACCGTAATATCTCTAAAATGTTTCAAAAGAAGTGTGAATGTGTATAAAAATAACTAGTATTGCTTATTATATTTATGATTCCTTTTTCTAGGAACATTCCATACTTATGATAGATGAAATCAATGATATCCGAATTATTGGAGCCATTACAGTGGTGATTCTTTTAGGTATCTCAGTAGCTGGAATGGAGTGGGAAGCAAAAGTAAGTTATGATAGGAACACCTGTAAATATTTAATACGTGAACTTTTAGAGCTTATGTTTTGGGAACACTCTGAAGTATGGTAATATTTCCAGATTCTAATGGTACCTAAGTGGCCATTTTCACAAACGTTTATGTGTAAGGTTATTTTCTACTTGACAAGGCAGAGAATCTTTGGAGATAACACTCAGCCTAGGATCTAGTTAAACACAGTACTTTGTAAATTTTGAATTTCCCGCCTTCTGCCCATCCTCCAGTTTTGCAGTATGTAAAAATGCTGAGGTCAGTGTGTTAGTCCAAATTAAACGTTTGGCTTTGTAATTTATTTAAAAGTTCAACTTAGACATGGGGCAGTAAATAAAAGTTATTGCCCACATGAGGTTAGAGAAATTATTCTTGCTATTGAAATTTCAGAAGTTAGGACTACCAAAGCCAGTATCATTGTTTCTGGAAAAAATTGCTAAAGTCACATGTTACCCATAAGCAGAGCACCCAGAAGTGTTTTTGTCTCTTTGAGAATTAGAGCATCATAGCACAGCTGTAGTTTCCCAAGTAATGGATATCCACAAAGGTGTTTACTTTTAAAGACCTTATAAAAGTCACATATTTGTGCTATATATGATATGATAATGTTTACCAAACCAAAAATTAGGAAAGCCTGAAAGAATAATTTTTTCAATCTTGTTCTTTATTGTAAAGTCATATTAGTGTAAAATTAAATCATTTATTTACACATTTTACAAATTGACTGTATGAAAATAACAGAATTTTATACCACCTGGGACATGATTAGCATGTATGTAGTTCCATTTCCCACAGATGACACCGTTTTTCATGAGTGTTCAGTTTTATTGAGAGGTTGAGAGTGGAGAAGGGGAAATGGTAGTTTTCATAGATTGTTCTTTCCTTCCAATCCCATTGCTACTTGAATTTCCCTCCTGTATATTGTCATCTTCTTTCTGTAATTTTTCTTATTTTCCTGTAGCAATCACACACTCAACATTATGTTTGGACCATGTATAAAACTTGTGTTTGTGTCCAGCATGTTCTCCATGTCAAGATTGTAGTGTTAAGGTGGAAGAGACAGGAATGAATGATCTAGAATGAAAGCCTATATTGTTTTGGAATTTACAGTGCTTTATGGTTTGTGGGAAGGCATGCACATCTTTAACTCATTTCAGAAATATGGCGTGATCTCACTTTTACTATCTTTTTTCCCCCAGATATTTCTTTAAAGATCTCTTTGTTCATTAAACAAGGATTTATTGAGCAGCTGCTTGGCATATGGCATTGTTTAAGGCACTGGGGAATCAGGCAAAACAAGACAGAAATTCTTTCCCTCATGGAAGTTATATTCTAGGGGAATTGAATCAAGATATACAAACAAGATACTTGATTTTAATTTTTAATGTTTAAAATTGCAGGCTCAGATTGTTCTTTTGGTGATCCTACTTCTTGCTATTGGTGATTTCGTCATAGGAACATTTATCCCACTGGAGAGCAAGAAGCCAAAAGGGTTTTTTGGTTATAAATGTAAGTAAAAAAGATTCAATATTTTTTAAGGGTACCTATTTATAGAATTCTATCATCAATTAAATTTTGTACATTTTAGATATTTTGTAACAGAATTGACTATGGTTTAGTGATTCACCCTAATTTACAATTTAGTTTTGTCCCCTTTATGCTGTACAGTTGGAGTAAAAATTACTTCTATTTACATCTTTTCTTTTTCATTATTAGCAACAAAAGGTGATAGAATATGGAGAAATCAGTGCTGCTAAGAAAAGGAGCTTTTATTCTCTACTAGTTTTGGGAATTTGTAACTGAATTTCTAACTTTTGTTCTAATATGACTTTCATTCTTTTAACATATTTAAGCACAACAGTTTAAAAGCGCCTAAGATTGTGAAAGCAACTAGAAATATTAGTTTATTGGTATAATTGCATTTTTCAAGAGTGCAGGCCATTTGATTTTTAGGAGATCTCTCCAGTTGGGTTTGTCTTATTTGTTTTTATAGATTCAGGTTATTTATGTTTGTCAGGAACGTAAGTGAACCGTCTCAGTCCAGCACGTTTGGAGGGTGCATGATGCAGTTTTTTACATTACTTAGTGGTGTTAGTTTTGATGACTTAGTCAAGGTTATACCTGCACAGTTTCTCTATTGTGAAGTTGCTGTTTTTTCTTTGCAGTTAGTAAGTGATCTGTGGAAGAATACTCTGAGACTGTTCATAGCCCTGTCAAACTTCTACCAAATGGCTTCATCCTTAACCCCTCTCACATCTGGCTTTTGTTGGTTAAAATATGTCAGATGGTGATAGATGCACTATGAATTTTTGTCCTCTGCTTCATTTCTCTTAGTCATTCCTTCTCCTTCTTGAAACATGTCTATTTTATTCGATGTCAGATACCCTAGGTGCCTAACTCACTGGTCACTATGTCCATTACTCCTGTTACCCCCTTTAAATGCAGAATTGTACAACTATTATAGTGCTGACCTTCTAACTATACACTCTCCCTTGGGTGGTGTGTATTCTCATGGCTCAAAATGCTATTAAGGGACTGACATGTTTCCGTTCCTGAATCTCTCCTTTAAAGTCCAAACATAAATATGTATCCAACTGATTATATGAAGTCTCTCCTACTTATTTCTTCTTAGGCTTTTCCATCTAAGTAAGTAGCTGAAACCAGGATCTTAGTGTTTCCCGTCCTACCTGCTCCTCTTAATTTCTAATCCTTTCCTAATCAGTGTATTTATTCTCCCATCTCTAGATTGAACCTCTGCAGCAACCTCCTAATCAGCCTCCCTGTTATCAGATGTTGAATCTTTCAGTCCATTGTCCACACAACATTAATAGTATATGTCATTTGTGTGTTTATGACCCTACTTTGGTTTTCCATTTTATTTAGGATAAATTTAACTTTTATAAAATATTCACACTCTGTTCCTCAGTGGTCACTCCAATTTCATTTAATTTTTCTCCTTACTATAAGAATTTTATCTTCTTTTATTTCCTCAGAAGAGTTAAACCTTTTTCTACTTTGGGGTCTTCATATATGTTGTTTCTCTTTTCTGGTATACTCTATTTCCCTGATGATCACATGGCTGATTCTTGCTCAGCAAACTCTTAGCTTAAGTATTGTCTCCTTCCTTATATTTGCTTAGCCTTCTGTAACCACATTGAATTAGATTCTCTCTCTCTCATTTGTTATTCACAAATCCCTGTTTTCATCAGAACATTTACTACTATTTATAATTACCTGTTATTTTGGTCATTTGCTATTGAGACTCTTAAATTCCATGAAAGCAGGAACAATGTCTAACTTGTTTATATTGCATCTCCAAGTACTTTGAGGTGCTAGAAAGCTCTAGTACAGGACCTGACACATAGTAGCTGCTCAAGTATTGAATGGATAGATGGATACATTACAGTTAGTCGGTTATCTTAGAGTCAGAGATGAAAACACTAGGTCTAGTTGAAGCTTTTATTGTTGTTGAAATAGAAAGGAACTTTACTTAGGGTAGCTAATTGTCTGACAGCCTCAAAAATCAATAGGTCACTAGATAGCAGAGAAAGCTGTGGACCAAAATCTATGCAGATAGTAATGTAAGTTGGAAGCTATCAAAAAGTTGATTCTATATTATTATGATGTTGCTTTTGTTTTCCTTTTTTTTTTTTTTTTTTCTTGAGATGGGG
The DNA here is from genome assembly GCF_029281585.2 of Gorilla gorilla gorilla. Taxonomy (NCBI): domain Eukaryota; kingdom Metazoa; phylum Chordata; class Mammalia; order Primates; family Hominidae; genus Gorilla; species Gorilla gorilla. The sequence goes on from NC_073228.2 coordinate 132,019,790, forward strand.
TCTCACTCTGTCACCCAGGCTGGAGTGCAATGGCATGATCATGGGTCACTGGAGTGTCGACTGTCCAGGCTTAAATGATTCTCTCACCCCAGCCTCCCAAGTAGCTGGGACCACAGGCATGTGCCACCACTCCTGGCTAATTTTTTAATTATTTCTAGAGTCAAGGTCTTCCTGTGTTGCCCAGGCTGGTGTCAAACTGCTGGGCTCAAGAAATCTGCCTGCTTCAGTCTCCCAACGTGCTGAAATTACAGGCGTGAGGCACCACGCCATGCCCCCTTTTGTTTTTCTACCTCCCTTCTTGTTTCTTTTACCTCAGAGATTGAGGGGATTATCCACATTTTGATTTGCATTTGGGCTAGTCATAACAATTCATTCAGAGGCTCTTGAAACATAATTAGCGAGGTATACAAAAAATGAGACATGAATCAGATCAGATGATCATTTTGATGGTAAACCATTGTCTCATACAAGAAAAGAACACCAAATACTTGAACTGGGAAATATGCAAAAATTTACTAGTTACTTTAACTGAAGAAAAGTTAGGGGTCATGTATACCTATTACTCTTGACCTCAGTTATTATAGTCTAATTTGCTCTCCATTAATTGTCAAGAATATTTTGTTCTCTGCAGCTGAAATATTTAATGAGAACTTTGGGCCCAATTTTCGAGAGGAAGAGACTTTCTTTTCTGTATTTGCCATCTTTTTTCCTGCTGCAACTGGTATTCTGGCTGGAGCAAATATCTCAGGTGATCTTGCAGTAAGTATTATAAAGTGCTGTATCAATTATATATTTTAAAAGTGGAATTTGTATATTTATTTTTACAGATAGACTTTAAAAAATCTTCTTGTCTTCTAGGATCCTCAGTCAGCCATACCCAAAGGAACACTCCTAGCCATTTTAATTACTACATTGGTTTACGTAGGAATTGCAGTATCTGTAGGTAAATAGTTTTACATTTCTTTATGTGTTGCAGAAATTTCATGATGTACATACTATAAATACTTACTTTTATGACATTTGCTAACTTTTTTACATACAGAAATATTTCAATAAAAAGACATGGAGTTGCTCATTATAATTCAAAAACAGTTTTTAGAAAACTAGTAATGACTTCTATAGACATTATCTAAACCGCCAAATGCTTTATGGTATCTCCAGGATTTTTATTAATTATGGTAAATTTAAAAATTATATGAAATTGCATCTATAAACTCATTCCACTGAGATACTGAAAATAATGTATGTGTAGAAGCAAATGAATTTCACTTTTACAAATTTCTGTATTTTTTTAAGATGGTTATTTATTTATTTATTTTACAGTATATGAAGGTTCTTTCAAGGCTATTAAGCAATGCTTGGCAATTTTTTACTATAAAAACACTGGTTTTGAAGAATAGGACATACTAAGTTTTACTTAGGAAAAGTTTTACTAAATTCTTAGTAAATTGAATGAAAGTGATTTCAAAACCATGTTATTACTTCATGGGATCATGGATCAACTTCATGGATTACTTCATGGGATCAACTTGAAAGGACTTAAGTGGTCAACCAGTCTCTAATCCTTTTCTTACAGATGAGAGAATAGAAGTTCCGAGATTTCACTACCAAAGATAGTGGCATTTGTTTTAGAGAATTGTTTTCATGGCAAAGAAGGTTTTTTTGTTGTTTGTTTTAAATAAAGTCTTTAAGGCTATTTTCTATGAATTACTATTAGTTTACATATGGTTTGCATTTGTCAAGCTTTACAGTTAAATTTCTTAAGCATAATGCAAAAGTAAATCTTAGTTTAATACTAATGTAAAGAATCATAAACTCCAAGCCCATAGGCTACACAATATGAGGTTTCTATTGGATTTGGTAAGAAAATTTCATTTTTGCTATATATTCACTGATTTGCTGGGAAGTAGTAGCAGAATTATATTTATAAACTCTGCTATTTGCTTAAATGTAATTTTGAAATTTCACTACATGACAGAAATACTAATAATATCATGGTGGGCTGAATTGCCTTTTTTGTTTGTTTGTTTTGGTTTTTGTTTTTTGTTTTTTGAGACGGAGTCTCACTCTGTTTCCCAGGCTGGAGTGCAGTGGCTCGATCTTGGCTCACTGCAACCTCCGCCTCCCAGCTTCAAGCAATTCTCGTGCCTCACCCTCCTGAGTAGCTGGGATTACAGGCACCCGCCACTACACCTGGCTAATTTTTGTATTTTTAGTAGAGATGGGGTTTCGCCATGTTGGCCAGGCTGGTCTCAAACTCCTGACCTCAGGTGATCCACCTGCCTTAACCTCCCCAAGTGCTGGGATTACAGGTGTGAGCCACCGCGCCCGGCCTGAATTGGCATTTACAGAGGAATCTGGATTTCATTTATCCTTAGAATTCACACACAAATCTCTGAAATTTATTTTGAAAACACGGATGAATATATATATATGCCTAGCAAAATATATGGGTTCCCCTAAAAGTTCCTAGCATGCTTCTATACATTATTGCTAAAGAAAATTTAGGCATAAAGTGACATAATTGATTATGTTTTAACTTGTAAAATAGTTTGTTACAGCAAATATTTTCTATTTTTATTACCATCTAACATTGCTGGCCCTCATGCTCATTTCATTCTGTCTGCATTAGCCCTTGGAGCAATAGGGGTAACCCCTTGATGCTGATGTTCAGTAGCTAGGCCAGTAAAGGCAGCCTCTACACCAGTGGTTGTTAAGCTCAAAGCAGTGGAACCTTCCCCCCCAAAAAAATTTCAGGCATAGACTATCAGAATACAAAGCACATGAAAGTATAGTTACTTTAGGGCTGGGGGGATTTGCAAGGCTCTATTCTACCCCCATTCCCCAGTTGTTTCAGAAGTACCTTTATGGAAACATGGTTTTGCAAGGACTGCTCTGAATGGTAGATGAAAAAATTGAAAAACAAAGAACTGTATAGTCTGCCTAGTCATTAAAATATCCTCCCTTCTCATACTTAGTTCTGTTTATTCAATTTTTGCTGTCATGCATGTAATTTTTACCTCAATATATGATGAAATAATACTGAAAAAGTGCTTCAGAAAGTAAAAATCTTTAAAGTATAAGGAATGGTAATTACCATTAGTTGTGCATTACACGTTACTCTGAATAATAAATTGCTTGTTTCAAGGTCACTTTTAAAATATTTTATTATGGAAGTTTTCAATTTTATGGAAAAGTAGGGAGGATTTTCAAATTAGCTGAATAATTATTACCCAGCTTCAAAAAAGTTAGCAAAAATATTAGTACATGGTTAATCTTGTTTCATCTATACCCAAGTCACTCTGCTCTATGGGTTATTTTTAAGCAAATCTTAGATACCATGTGTTTCCTTCTCTTTAGGATAATCATATTTGAGACAGAGATTTAAATATAATTATAATTCATTAACATTCAAATTATTTTCCCTCACAGAAGAGTGGTATTACCTGAAGTCTGATTTTTAGCCACATTCAAGTATAAAATATTTGGAGTATAGGAAAACATCACTGCCATTTGGAACTCTTTCAGTACAGTGTTTTCATATTTACTTAAGGACATCTTAACCAAATAGGCTAGGAAATAGTTTGCTAGTATACCATTTTCCACAACTCTGTTTACATGGTTTTTAAGTGTTTATGTGTAAATACTATTCTTTATAAAAGGTTCACTTTCATCACATATTGGGGACCATGATGCTTTACAAATTCTGTTCAAGGTAAAGTCTTAATTGTAAATGCAATGTATGCTATTATAAGGGAGTAGATATGTAGTCACTACTTTGGTTTCTTTATAAATATATATATGTATATAAAATTCTGAAATGAATGTAGATATTAACTATATTATTCTTGTTGTCACTTGTGCTTTAGGTTCTTGTGTTGTTCGAGATGCCACTGGAAACGTTAATGACACTATTGTAACAGAGCTAACAAACTGTACTTCTGCAGCCTGCAAATTAAACTTTGATTTTTCATCTTGTGAAAGCAGTCCTTGTTCCTATGGCCTAATGAACAACTTCCAGGTGAGCATTGACTTTGTAATATACAGACATTCTGTATTTATCTAGGGGTGAGACTACTATCAAATCTGACCATTCAGAATATAGCTGCAACATAGAAGGGAGGACAGTTGTTATTTTTTTTAATTTTTAATTTTTTCTTGAGATGGAGTCTCACTCTGTCGCCCAGGCTGTAGTGCGGTGGTGCTATCTTGGCTTGCTGCAAGCTCCGCCTCCTAGGTTCAAATGATTCTCTTGCCCCAATCTCCCGCGTAGCTGGGACTATAGGCGCCAGCCACCACATCCGGCTAATTTTTGTATTTTTAGTAAGGATGGGGTTTTACCATGTTGGTTAGGCTGGTCTCGAACTCCTGACGTCAAGTGATCCACCTGCATGGGCCTCCCAAAGTGCTGGGATGGCGGGTGTGAGCCACTGCGTCTGGCCAGTTGTTCTGTATATCCCCTAAAACTGTAAATATCTAATTGGACAAACTAAAATATGAATGGATAAAATCTGAGGATGTTCAAGAGCAAAGAGCCCCTAGGAGGTAATGCTTTTATAACAGCATGTAATATATATATATATATATATATATATATATATATATATATATATATATATATTTGTGTGTTTTTATATATGTAATATGTAAGTATACTGTTTTAGAAAGCATGGAATCATGTTGCACACGGTCATATTTGTACGGGTCTGTTTTTGGATTCTTGATTCTGTTCTGTTGATCTTCATGTCTGTCCTTGTGCCAGTACCACACATTCCTAATTACTGTAGTTAAATGATAAGTTTTGAGGTCAGTTAGATTAATTCCTCCCATTTTAGCCTTTCTAAAAAAATTGTTCTAGCTATTTTAGTTCCTTGGTCTTTCCATATAAAAATTTAAAATAACCTTATGTGTGTGTGTGTTTTAATTAATTTACTTTTTAATATATATTTTTTCACTTCAGTAGTTGTTGGGGTACATGTGGTTTCTGGTTACATGGATGAATTGTGTTGTGGTGGAGTCTGAGATTTTGGTGCCCCTATCACCCAAGTACCTTACACTTATTTTTAAAAAGTCTTGTTGGGATTTTGATAGGAATTACGTTAAACTGGTATATGAGTTTGGAGAGAAGTGACTTTGTTGAGTGTTCAATTCATAAATATCATCTCTCCATTTATTTGTATTTTCTTTGATTTTCTTTCAGTCAGCATTTTGTAGTTTTCAGCATATACGTCCTGTATGTATTTTGTTAGATTTACGACTAAGTATTTTTATTTTGCTCAATTCAAACCCATACCAATTAAGTTCAGTTTTCTAATTAGTGTTGTCTTCATAATTGCTTCATTTATAAATGGCCTTTAAAAAAGCATTGATCAGTATCAATAGTAGTGTTACTTTATTAGATATGGCTCATATAAAGTCATGCAGCATGAAATCACCATTTAACATTTAACAACAGAATTTAATTCTGAATGGATACTAGAAAGCTAGTGAATTTCTAAAACATACAAACTAGACAGGTTAGTAGTACTTCTCAAGTATTTGGAGGCTGTCAGTTCTGCTGTTTATTGTTACCTCTATTAAGGTACTGAAAATGAAATGAAGTTTTAGTCTGCCAGATTTATGAGTTTTTAGAAACTGAAAAAAGATTATATAAGGGGAAAATAAATTACTAAAATTAATTTGGAGGATAATTTTGAGTTGTTTGTTAAGTCCTAGGATGGTAGAAAGAACACAAAGGTGTAGATTCAGGAGATTAAATCAAAATATTCTATTGTAAATTTATAGAGTACATGGTTCTGCTGATTTCAAAAGAAAAATAAAAATTTTGCTTTGTAATTTTTTTCAGTATTGTATAAACAGAATAATTTGTATTTTAATGTATTTAAAATTATGTGTTTTATGTACAATCTAAGTTTTACAATACAATTTTTAACTAAAATTTGTAAAGGCATTGTTTTTATTATAAATAAAATTATTTATAATAAAATTATTATAAATATAATAAAATTATGTAGTTTTAAGCAATTGACTGTACTTTCAGTGGTTACAAATATTGAACCCAATTATGTAATAGAAGTTTGTGTTTTCTAGTCATAAGACTAGGCAAAATTGTAGGAATGAAAGAAAGTATTCATGTCCAACTAATGATTCAGGCCAATTCTGACATTGATACTGTGTATGGAAGGCACAAACATTGGTCTTTGCCCAGTGACTGAAAATGCCAGTCAGATTTCTGTGTGGCCTTAAGATAGAAAAGTTTGTTGTCTTTATCAAGTCTAGTTATGGACTCATTCGAGCAAAGAGGAATTTGGTATAAGTAAAGCTGCTTTTCTTATTTAAAGGAAGTAAACTTTTCAAAAATACTTTGTAAAGCGATACAACATGAGGGAAAATCTTGTGAAAATATAAATACCTTGGCATTTGGAGAGTGAAGAATGGTGGATAGGACATAAATGAGGAGAATGTAAGTTGGAGTCTCCATCATAAGATCTATACAAGCCATACTTTATAATCACCTTTTCAGACTTCAGGGAATAAAGTTATTTAGGTTATCTTCTTGCTCTTAAATTTTAAATTGTGTATATAGTCTTATATTGCTTGCTATATTTCTACATTTTAATGTCCTCTAAAACCTTTGACTCACTGTTGCCTAATAAACAAAATGCAATCTTTAGTCTAAATCAGTCAGAGCCCTTCATACCTCTTCTTAAGCCTCACTGCCTTCTGTTCCGACTGGACTCCAGGCACTGAGTGTGTTTGTACACACACACATGCATACCCTACTCTTTTGCTTTAGTCATTGCTTCACTCTGCTTGGAATGCACCTGTGGTTTATTTTTCCATGTCCAAATGTGCCTGACTTCAAGGCCATTTAGTTCCGTGAAGATTTTCTTGAATCCCAAATCATCTTCAACACACACCCCCACACAGACTTTTACCATTCATTTTATTTACTTGCTATCTTTTAGCTTTTATTAGACTTTTGTCTTTTTTTCCCCTTTAGAGACAAGACAGTCTTTTTTTCATCTTTGTTTCCACTGTATATTGTTGACACTAATATCATTATTTACATTGAATATCATTATCCTTGCTGCTATTTTACCATTAAATGTTGAGAAGTGCAGAGGTTACTGGATAACTGTTCAACTATTTAATAGAAAACAGAAAACCTATTATAGCAGGCCCCAAAACATAGTATTTCCAGATGAAAAGCCTGGATCATTATTTACTTCAATTTATAACTGATGGAAGAAGGGAAAATGTATTGTTTCCTCCACATGGAAGAGGAAAGGTTATAGTAATGCTGGTGGTGTCAGTTTTGCCTTACTCCTACAATGCAGAATGTATCATATACTCTGTTCTCTACTTTCGTCCACTTATCTCTTTCTTTGTACTTAATTTAACTTTGAGATCATTAAGACAGATGTAGAATTTTGTATGATCTAATGAGGCTGTATAGCAGAAATTGGGTTTATTCATTTTAATCTTGACTCATCTGTCCTTTACAGTCTCCTTCCCTAAAGATAAGGTTGTCAGTTCTAAATAATCCAGCATTAATTACCATGAAAAATAGTGATTATGAAAAATGCACAGCATATATGTAACTACTAAATTGTTATTAAAGGGCTGAGTAGAAAATAATCTTTTCAGATTTTCTCCCCACTCTTAGAAGTCTGCTACTGTCTTTAAAACACTTCAGAGATGTATTCTTCATATTTAACCTTAAATCTAATGGAAGATCTAGGGAAAGATGTTTAGTCAACAGGGTGGTTTATGTGTACATGAAATCAGACTTATGCATTGTGGACAGGGATTGTACCCGTTGCTAACTTTCCATTTTGTTTAAACAATTAAATTTTACAGTCAAGTGTGTGATAGAAACAGCTTAAAACCTGATTTCCTTATCTCTTTGGTCTCAGTTGACATATTCTTAGTCAATATAAATGAAAGATAAAATCTCCACCAATGAAGCAGAGAATCTAGGTGATGATCACCATTCACTGCTGGGAAATTTATAATACCATTCACAGCTGTTCAAGTTGACAATAGTTGAATCCACCAAACAACTCCTCCACTTTAATTTTGTGTTTTGACAAGTTTCACAGATTCAGAAGTACAGAGTGAATACCTGTGTACTTATCCTTCAGTTATATTTACTAGTTTATAGTTTACCCTATTTGCTTTGCGTGTGTATATATATAGTCTTTTTCTCCTCAAATAAGTTATAGACATCATGACACGACAATCATTTTGAAGTATTTAACGCATTTTATGTAAGCACAATATGGTTATCCTACTTAAGAAATTAAATACTGATGAAATACTGTTATTTAAATATACATCCTATGTTCATATTTCTCCACTTGTCCCAGTAATGTCTTTTATAGCTATTTTTTCTAAGTCCAGGATTGATCTAGGGTCACACGTGGCATTTAGTTATAGTGTCATTTTAAAATCATTTAATCTAGGGTAGTTTCTAGCCCACATTAATCTTCATGACATTGACATTTTCAACATTTGAACCAGGCTGTTTTGAATTATGCCTCTCAGTTTGAATTCACCTGAATTCATGATCTTAGTGATCAATCCTTTGTTGTTGGTGTTTTTTTTTTTAAGTCTTCTAAGAGGAAATGTTTGAACATGTATACAGAGAAAGCAATATAATATACCTAGTATCTACATTACCCAGCTTTATCAGTTATCAATGCATGGTTAATTTTGTTTCATGTGTAACTCTTCCTATCCCAGATTATTTAGAGCAAAACCCTAGACTTTATATCATATCTTTTCGCTGGAAATATTTCCACATTTAGCTCTAGAAGATAAAAGGTTAGAAAAAAATAACCACAATACTATCTTAACATAAGAAACAGCCTTCCTAATAGAAGTACATGATGGCACTTACACAGTGTTCTTGCCAAAACTTGTACCTCATTTTGATTAACTGTCTAGATAGAACCAGTTTACTAGAATTATAGAAATGAGAAGAGGTTAAGCAATACAATGATGATGAAGTCAGAAAAATCCAGAGTATGAGATCTCCATGGGAGAAATGATAGAAAAATAATAAAAGGAAAAGGAAATGTGAACCTGTTGATTGAAAAAGACTGAAGAGACGCATAAACCAAATATAATGTGTAACCTTTTTTTGTTTTTTTTTTTGGATCCTGATTTGAACAGACTATTTTTAAAAGATAAGAAAGGACAATTTAGGGAATTTGAATGCTGACTTGCCTTTTTTGTGGTACTGTTAAGCAATTATTAAGTTTCTAAGCTGCGACAGTGGCATTGTAGTTAAGTTTTCAAAAGTCCTTACCTGTTAGAGATACGTACTGACATATTTATGTGCTAAAGGATATCTGGGACTTGTTTCAAAATGTTGTGGGGAATAGCCCTAAGTTGATCATTGTTGAAATTAGGTGATGGATGTTAGCAGTTCTCTCTGCCATTGTGTGTGTTTAACATTTTACGAATGAAAAGGTTTTCTTAAGGTAAGGGCTAGTGGTAAATAAATTTGTTTCAGGTATTTGTAATGCACATAGCGTTGTTGTTATTATTATTATAAAATGATCCCTAGTGTTAACCTCCTTCAAGATGTGACCACATAGTATTGTGTTATTTTCTGAATTGTTTGTGAGATTTATTTTTCCATTTTTGTCACTTTTATTTAAGGTAATGAGTATGGTGTCAGGATTTACACCATTAATTTCTGCAGGTATATTTTCAGCCACTCTTTCTTCAGCATTAGCATCCCTAGTGAGTGCTCCCAAAATATTTCAGGTAAGTATTTTTATATTACAGGCTTTATTAAAGGGAGAGTTAAAGTAATACTTCTCAATTTAGAATTGTTGCTATTTTCAAATTATTTGCTTCTATCAACCATATATACATATATATGATATATATATGCACATAAAGATATACATAGTTAATTTTATATGTGTGAATGAATGTGAATGTTTATTTATATAAATATTTGTGCATTTGCTGTTAAGGTATAGTCTTTGAGTCTTTTTAGAAGTGCTGATGGATTTTTGCTTTTTTGACATATTTAGCATACATTTTCAAGATGTTTAAGGTATAGGAGTGCAGTCTAAGACTGAAAATAGGAAGTAGTAAAATATCTTTGTTCTAATCAGTATGATGTCAACCTAAATATTTTATTTTACAAATATTTAAACACCTAACGTGATATACACATTGTGTTCATTACTTAAGGGTATGATGATGTATAGGATAGACATTATCTCCTTTTAGTGAACATTAAACAGCTGAATACTGATGGGAAGTACTTTTTATTGGTAAATCAAATAAATGAATGTTGATTCTGCAGTCTTGTTCTTAATGCTGTATTTATAGCCAGTGAGTACAGTAAAGGTAGAAAATATCATTTAAGACAGACTTTAGTAATGTTTTAAGGAAGGTAGTTAAGTTTTATAATCAAGATTTTTATCTGCTTTAAGATTTCAGCTTGTTTTTCTTAAAATAGGTCACAACTATGTCATATTTATCAAGCTTCCAACTTTGTTTTTACTTGTATGCCTGCTTCTATGATTTCTTCTTCATAAAATTTAATTTCAACATGGGGATAGGGTAAGGCAGATAGAAGTTTTGACCAGTATCCTTCTGATGTTTGAAATGCTTGAATTTCCTTTACATTTTGTAGGTGAAGCAGTATGTGGGACAGGATAAAAGAGATGACCAAGAATTAGAAACTTGAATCTCATTCCTGATTAACCTATTAGAACTATCAGCAAATCTGCATGTCTAATTTTAATATATTTCATTTTAATGTTTTCTTTCATTAGGCTCTATGTAAGGACAACATCTACCCAGCTTTCCAGATGTTTGCTAAAGGTTATGGGAAAAATAATGAACCTCTTCGTGGCTACATCTTAACATTCTTAATTGCACTTGGATTCATCTTAATTGGTTAGTTATATAAATGGTGTGTTATTGTAGATTTTTGGTGCATATTAGTTCTAGACATTGAATTATTAAATTATTAACAATGTTATCTTGGTATACTAAGTTTCTTTGTAATCAAAGAAAGTTTATAAAGTGCTGTAAGTAATAGCACTCAGTACATATTTGCTGAAATTATTGCCATTACTAAGTCCTCATTAGAGCTAAAGGGAATTCCTAGGCTCTTTTTCCTAAAACAAATATGATAATGGCATAAGGGAAAGGATTCTAGTGTCCCCTGTGACATCAGTGCCTTTGATGATCTGTTTTTTTGGCACTCTGCCTCTGATCATAAGTGAGCTCTGTTGGGTCTTCCACTACTAAAGATGACATTGGACTTTTTAAGGTTTAAAGAATTTTGTCTAACCCCTGAGACTAGTTGACATTAAAAGGCTGATGTACCACAAGTGTTGTGGGACTATGTGGAAACTAATTCTCATGTGATGCTGTTAGATGTGTATTTGGTGTAGCCACTTGTGGAGAACAAGTGGGCAATATCTCGTAAACTTTTCTGTGATCAAGAGTTTTCCTTCTAGGTATGTACCCTATAGAAACTTGTATATATACTTAAAGAGCCATATACAATAATGTTTCTAGTATTATTCATTATAGTGAAAAACGAAAGCCACCTAGATCAGTAGAAGAATAATATGCAGCAGTTAAAAAAAGGAATAAACTTGGTTTTCATTTATCAATATGGATGAATTTCAAAAATAAATGTAAAAGATCAAATTTCAGAATGATACATATGGTATGCATTTATGTAACTTTTAAAACACCCAAAACAGTACTATTATGATGCATATATACTATACATGTCATAAAACTATATAATATGACTGGACAGAATATACCAAGTTTGGAGATGTGTGAGATAAAGTATAAAGGGGATTCAATGGTTTGCACAGGACTGGATTTCTGAAAAGTAAAGTATATGAGGCATATATGGCAAACTCTAAATGTTTATGAAAGCTGGATGGTGGTTATGGGGTGTTATGTTGTTATTTAAAGATTTGAAATACTTCATAATTTTAAAAATTAAATGTCTAATATGTCAATAAATCTCGCATGTGTTTGTTTTGCAGCTGAACTGAATGTTATTGCTCCAATTATCTCAAACTTCTTCCTTGCATCATATGCATTGATCAATTTTTCAGTATTCCATGCATCACTTGCAAAATCTCCAGGTAATTTTACATTTTTAAAAAAGTTTGTAAATATCATTTTTGATTGCAAAGAAAATAAAACTTTTGCCACATTTTCAAAGATGTTATGTGTGGGATTAGTTCATTAATGCCAAGTCTGTCTTCACAGTTAATTCAAATTAAGCTTTCAAAGATCTCTTTATCAGTAAGTTTACTGATAATATTGTTTCTTATCTTCAAAGCATTTGATAGGATTAATCTCTAATTCTGATAACACTGAAAAATTGTTACTTTTTTAAAAAACTAGTTTTTCAGTCTTTAGCTGATTTCTATTTTAGTTCTAAGAACATCATTATGATATAGTTTACCTGTAAGAAAATGGTTTTAACACGATGAGTTCTGTAAAATTCTGAAAAGGAATTTTAAAATTTTAATTTTAAAAAAGAAACAAAAGCATTGTTCCTTTTAAAGATTTGAAAGTCTGAGAACAGGGAAGATATAAAGTATGAGAACTTTGGACACAAACATTCTAACATCAGGTTTTTACTTTAAATGTATAAATTCTATTGAAATTATTTTTTTAAAATAATTTTGGCTTTGGAACTACCTACCAATGAAAATTGAAAAACATGGTCTTCAACATTTTTTAAAGTGGGCTTCCTTCATAAATACTTCACTAAATGGGAAGGTATGTGTTTCTGTAGTCAGCTCTTAGTTTTTCTAGCAAGTTGATTATGTTTTTAATGATTTTTATGAACATTTTGTTTGAAATGTTTTATATATTCATTAGACTATGGATATGGGTCATCCTAGGACCAGAAAATAAAGCCTAGTTACTACTAAGGATTCAATTTGAAACCTTTCTTTTTAAAACCTTTTATACTTTTTAACATTCACCTAAGGTAGGTTGATTTTTTTTTTATGAAGAGTTTATTGAATACAGAACTAGTAAAATACAGTAATGTGGAAATAGATGTTACCTTTTCATAGCCATCAAGAATTGTCAAATTCAATTGTGATCAATAATAGTCTTTGACTTTACTATTCAATATTAGACTTATACTTAATGCTTAAAGTCCTCTCAGTGTGGCAGCCATAAAGAATGTTATTTTTTGAATACATATGTACCATTGTGTAAAGCAGATGAGGTATTTGTGTGACTTTTATTTATTTGTTATTGTTAGGATGGCGTCCTGCATTCAAATACTACAACATGTGGATATCACTTCTTGGAGCAATTCTTTGCTGCATAGTAATGTTCGTCATTAACTGGTGGGCTGCATTGCTAACATATGTGATAGTCCTTGGGCTGTATATTTATGTTACCTACAAAAAACCAGGTCAGTAGCCTTTTTTGTTTGTATCCCAAGCTAGAAAACATCTAGAAGCTAGAAAACATCTAGAAGTTCTTTGTTATTTTTCATTTTAAGCATCATCTTTTGTATATTTGAAAGCTACTTTGTATAAAACCTAAAATACTTTATTTCCAAACTCTTAAAGTTTTTTTTTTTTTCAAATACATGTAGTTTTAATAAAACAGTTACTTTGAGATTTTTTATTCTGGTTTCCATTCTCACTCATAAATTAAATTGATCCTATTTGTAGAAAAAGAATAAATTCATGTAATTAACATTTTGCTGCACTCAGTATATTTTTAAATTATTTTTTGAAAGGATCCAGTTACAGTACTGTAGTAGCTGTATAGCGTAATAAGCTAGGCTATTTATACATATAACCTACTGTGGTCCTTGAACTGGAGTGAGTACCATGGAGTTAACAAAATACTGGAAGACATAGTATCTTTCCCACTAGGTTACTGTGTAGCAGGGGAAATTGGACAAACTTGTTTTCACTGGGTAATGATTAATGATTTCCTAGTATGTCGTACTGATAACAGCTAAACGTGTCTCCAGGTAAGATGATGATGCTGGAGTATGTTAGGATTGGTCCCGGTATTGAGCATTACAACCTGTGATACATGAAAGACCTGATGAGAAAGGCTTCATCTGGGCTCAATAGAATAGACTGCGAAGAGATTACAAGAGTAGTTTCAATATAGTATTTTTAAACAGTAAGAACACATTTTGTAATCCAGATATGAAATAATGAGCTTTTAAAGTGGTAGCTCCAGAAATGAAATAAAACATTTTAGAAGCAGTTATTTCTCTAACGTACCTATCAAGTCTATAAATTAACAAATATCTAAAATCATTTGAAGTCCAAGTTGTTTATTCAATAAGAAATAAAATTGTCCTGTTCAAATAACCCAAACAGTTAAGTACTATAAATAAGTATTTCTTAACAATTAGAAATTTGCTCATTTCCATTTAGACCTTTGGCTATATACAAACAATAATTTTAACATATTTATTTGTGAAAGACTCTTTCAGAGTTGTATGCACAGCATGTCTGCAGCCCTGTCATCTCAATCTTTTCTAAGTAATACTTTTTCTTTAAATGAATTATAGTTCAGATTATCAGTCTTAATATCTTGCTGAATATGTGAACTATTGAAAGTACAATAGTGTATTTCAGCAATTGACTTTTTAAATGTGAAAGCATGTTTAATTCTCTATGCCTCAGATTGGCTATTGATTGGTTGTTATTACTGATGTTAATGCTGCATGAACATTATCTTCCCACAGATGTGAATTGGGGATCCTCTACACAAGCCCTGACTTACCTGAATGCACTGCAGCATTCAATTCGTCTTTCTGGAGTGGAAGACCACGTGAAAAACTTTAGGTAAGTGATAAAGAAGGAAACATGGAAGCATTTTCTCTTTGCTTATTTTTCATTGACAGTCAGTTCTTATTTTTCATTGACATTTTCATGTACATTTCACATTTTTAATGGGTCTTGGGCAGTTTAATTATTCAAGAACAAAATTGTACAAAGAAAAATTAATATCTACCTTAAAAAATGTTATGAGGGTTTTGGAGGTTTCTCACTTGAAGACTTTTAAATGATGGGTATGATAAAGTCAAAGTTTGATTTTCTCCATGGCCATTAAAGTTACGTAACTGTGTAAGTATGAGATTCATAAAGATTTTTTGACATGCGTTATTTTTTTAACATTACTGACACACTAAAATTGTTAGTTGTGTCTTAATCAGTGATTAACTGGAAGCAATTTATAGTGACAAAGAATCAATGCTTATACTAAAGAGCATTTATTACTATTTTCCTCAATAAATGACTTTAAGAATATATTATCTTTTTTGGCTGGGCACGGTGGCTCACGCCTGTAATCCCAGCACTTTGGGAGGCCAAGGCTGGGGGATCAGTTGAGGTCAGGAGTTCGAGACCAGCCTGGCCAACATGGTGAAACCCTGTCTCTACTAAAAATACAAAAATTAGCCAGGCGTAGTGGCGCATGCCTGTAGTCCCAGCTACTTGGGAGGCTGAGGCAGGAGAATGGCTCGAACCCAGGAGGCGGAGGTTGCAGTGAGCCAAGATCATGCCACTGCACTCCAGCCTAGGCAACAGAGCGAGACTCCATCTCAAAAAACAAAAAAAGAATATATTATCTTTCTAATAGTTTATTAACCATCGGTATAAACTTTCTTTAGTCATGAGTAATCCCTCCTTGTTGGCTTCTGCATGATAAACACAAATCTTTTCCATGTTTATTAGTAAACCAAAAGGGAAAATAATGTTTTTAAAGAAACCCTGAAACGTAGATAAATGTCAAAAGAGAATTGCTCTACCCAGTCTCTCTCTCTCAGTAAGAAAAGTAATTGTTTATTTTTTTGTTACTCTTTTGAATTCCCCGCTTCCTTTTTGCTAGACTTAAAAGGTCTGAGAGACCACACGCAGGTCTTCAGCTTCAGGGTAGACAGAAATGGAGAAGAAGGAATGAGAGCCCTGGGAGGAAAACTTTTCACTTCAGCGTATTTTGGATAGTGATGTCAAGGATGACAGAAAATAGAAATTATTATTTTATGTGAAAAGTTGTATCCTAGAACTGAGAGTATGACCAAAAGCCTATGTTTATTTGCCGTCAATTAAAAAAAAAACAAAAAACAAAAAACACCTCTTGCTTTGGCTCATTGTAGTAAAGCCAACATTAAAAAAAATTTATTTTTGGGCATGTTGGTGCATGCCTGCAATCCCATCACTTTGGGAGGCTGAGGCGGGAGGATCACTTGAGCCTAGGAGTTGGAGACCAGCAGTTTGAGACCAGGCTAGGCAACATAGTGAGATCTTGTCTTTACCAAAAATTTACAAAATAGCTAAGTATGATGGTGCATACCTGTGGTCGGGAGACTGAGGCTGGAGGACTGCTAGAGCCAAGGAGTGTCTGGGCTATAGTGAGCCATGATTGCACCACTGCATGCTAGCCTGGGCAACAGCGAGACCATGTCTCAAAAAAAAAAAAAAAGTTATCCCAGTTTGGCTTTTTAATTTTTATTAGAATTATACGTGAGTATTGTGTAAAGAGGAAAAGCTAGTCTGCAAGGTTTGTCATGAAAATCAATAGTTGCCTGCTCCTCATATCCCTCTTTCTCTCACAACTACAGGTAACCATGTTATTTACTTCATAAATAGCATGCTTGTCTTGCTGCACAGTAGTCCCCTGTTATCCACAGGGGTTGTGTTCCAGGACCCTTAGTGGATAGCTGGAACTGCAGAGAGTACTGAATTTGATTGTCATGAGTCAGACCACCTCTTTGTTGTTGTTCATGTCTTCTATCCACGAAGTTAGTGCCTTTTCCATCTTAACTAAGCCCTTATTGCACATTACAGCTGTAACTTTTACAGTTTGAAGTGCAGCAGCAAAACTAGCATGAGTTTCTTTTTCCTTCCTTACAGTTTCACAGTTAGAAGATTCATTTTCTTACTGTAGATTTTAGTAACCTTTGCGTATAATTTTTTTTCTTTCCTTAAGAACTTTCTACCTTTTCACTTAAAGGAAGCATTTTACAGTTTTTTTTTTTGGCATATTCAAATTGCCAGCATCACTACTCTTGTGCTTTGAGGGCATCATGAAGTAAAATAAGAGTTGCTTGAACACAGGCACTGCAATATGCAACAGTTGATCTGATAACCAGGACAGATGTTGGGCAGGCAGTGTCTGTAGCACAGAGACGCTGGATAAAGGGAGAATTTATGTCCCAGGCCAGATGAAGCCGGATGTTGAGAAATTTCACCACACTACTCAGAATGATGCATAATTTAAAACATGAATTGTGTATTTATGGAATGTTCTATATTCTGAAACAATGGAAAACAAAGCCACAGTTAAGGGGGGACTAGTGTACTTTTTGATTTTTAATTTTGGACATTATCAACTGATGTCTTTCATCTACGTATGCCTACCACATGCATGCATCCTTACCTTTATACCCCATCCTCCCAATACATTTTATATTATGATTTTGATTAGATCATATTTGGTATTTATATTTTTAAGACTTTTAAACATGCTGTAACAGCTGAGCCATGTAGTAAATTATTACTGTTTTTTCTTTGCTACATAGCTTTTTTGTTTTCCCTGAAACTAATAATTTTTCTTCTTCCTTAACTGTATTCATCACTGTCTTAACCTTCACCAAACTTGCCAAAAGATTTTTGTTGTCTTCACCTTGTAGTTTCTTACTGTTTACTGTTTCTTTAATTTGGGTTTTGGGATTTAGCCTGGTCTGAAATGAAGTATCTCTAATACTTGGCCAGGGAAGTTCGGCATTGGTGAGTGGAGCTTGTCAGTTGAAGTCCTTAATGTAGATTAATGTGGCTTTGCTGGTTCTTTGAGGAGTGTGATTATCTTAAAGGGTTTCTTTTTGATCTGATTAGATTTTCCAGAAAAGATTATTTTAATCTTCTGCTTGTAGGTAGAGAGTTCTGGGAGCCAAGTGGGGAAAGGAGCTTAAAGGTTTCAGGGTTCAGTATATACATGTTCTTTAAACTCTTCTATTAAATGTAGCTTACTTCTGCCCCTAGCTGTTGCTGGTGACTCCCAGACCAGGGGCTCTCTCCAGCAAATAAGCCCCAGCTTAGTAGGGTTGGGGAGGTTCAGGGACAGTGGCAATGATTTAGTGATGGAAATGATTTAGATCCATCTAGTTACTTCTTGTGTAAACTTTTACTTTCTTTAACACACTGTTCCTGCCACTTCCAGAGGGACCTACTGTTCCTAACTCCTAGGCATTTTGGTGATTTTTAGATGTAAAATCAGGTAGTTTCATAGCTTCCTCATGTGCTTTTCAGATTTCATTTTTTTCTGATTTGTCAAATCCTTTACTTTTCTTCCAGTTCCTTTCTAGCTTTCAGTATTCCAGTGCTATTGTGCTCTAGATATTTTTGTGGTTTGTGCCTTTAAAAAAAATCTCTTTATGCCGTGGAGAGTTTTGAGAAAGGAGATAACATCAAGGTAGATGTGCACTCTGCTGCTGTTACTCAAAGTCATCCCTAATAAACTTTGTACTGTACCATTTTTGGTATGATCAGACTGTACCAAATTATATCTTTGTGGTTTATTGTTTAGTAAAGGTAGGGGCTACAAGTTAATTTCTCACAATAACGGGTTCTATTAGGGTATGGGTTAAACTACTATAACAAAAAGACTGAAAAATACAGTGGCTCAAACAAGAGAGACGTTGGTGTCACATGGTAGTCCACAAGTAGACAAATGGTTCATAGCGGGTAAGCAGATTTGCTGTACTTTGGTCACTCAGAACCCACGTTCCTTATCAGTCTGCCATTCCCTAGCTGTTTTTGTTCATGTGGTCAAAGTCATCACTGCATCCACAGTCTAGCTTTCTGGAAAGGGGGAAGAATGTATGGAGGCAGCACAGCTTCCTTTTTTAAAGGACACGCCCTGGAAATAGGAACATACTTATGGACTATAAGTTAGTCATTGGGCCACATTTAGCTCCTAGGAAGGCTAGGAAATATACTCTCTGGCTAAGGAGTTAATGTAACTTGCTAAAGCTCGAAAGTCTGGGGCATGATTTCATGTTTGATTGCCTCAAAGCAACTCTCCCAGACAGAATTGCTTTTCCAGCTCATTTGCTAAAATTCTAAGTAAGATGGTATTTTTTGAAAAGTCGTTATTTAGGTTTTCATCCTCATTTTAAGGACTCCTGTAAAAGTTAACATTTAAGTCGGAAATTGTAGTCTGCAATTCACTTTCTGTTATAGTTCATTTTGATTATATAAATCCTTGTCTTAAGGAATTTTTGCCAATCTGTTTGGACCTACCAAATGGAGACCTGTATATTTTTTACATTAAATATCAGTGATTTCCATTTCCAGTCAGTGAAAATCAAGAGCTACAAATATATGAAAGGCATGCCACTGTCTCACATTTGCAAAGACAATTGAATTCAGTTTTGGCTTTCGTCATTGATAGCTAGAATTCAAATTTCTAGTTCAAGTAGAAATCTTTTTTTCAACATAGGTGATTTTACTCATGGGACGACAGTCATTAATGTTAAGCTAGATTAGAGAGGGCTGATATCATGAAGTGGTAATAATTATGAAGTGATAAAGCTAAGAAGGAAAGTGACCTGTTTTGTACATGAAGGCAAACCTGTGCTCGCAGGAAGTTTTGCAAACTCTGTGAAAGAATTATTAATAGAATATTTATTACCTTTAGAAAATGAAAAATTGTTACATATTTGAAGACAAAGCAGTGCTCGCAGGAAGTTATGCAAACTCTGTGAAAGAATTATTAACAGAATATTTATTACCTTCAGAAAATGAAAAATTGTTATATATTTTTTTAACTAGCATGATAATTTCTTTCTGTAATACCTACCAGAATCTTGATGTATAATAGTACCTATTATTTTAGAGGGACATTTGGCATGATGTTTGTTCCAAGATTTTGTTTCTGCATTTCTCATGTACCAAGAAGTCCTGGTTAAAAATAGTCTTTTTGAGAATCCTGTGGCCTGTGTCTTAAGGACAGTTGTATACAGAAAGCTTCTGAGGGAAACAACTTAAAATCTTGTTGCCAGAAACACAAATTTATCTAATTTTGTTTGTCTTTTCATCTTAAATTAGGCCACAGTGTCTTGTTATGACAGGTGCTCCAAACTCACGTCCAGCTTTACTTCATCTTGTTCATGATTTCACAAAAAATGTTGGTTTGATGATCTGTGGCCATGTACATATGGTAAGTATCAATTTTGTTTTCTTTTTCAAGTTTTTTTTTAAAGTTTTATTTTAGGTTCAGGAATACATGTGCAGGTTTGTTAGGTAGCTAAATTGTGTGTCACAGGGGTTTGGTGTACAGATTGTTTTGTCACCCAGGTAATAAGCATAGTACCCAATAGGTAGTTTTTTGATCCTCACCCTCCTCCCACCCAGTAGCCTCAAGTAGGCCTCAGTGTCTGTGGTTCCCTTCTTTGTATCCATATGTACTTAATGTTTAGCTCCCACTTAGAAGTGTGAACATGTGGTATTTTGTTTTGTGTTCCTGTGTTAGTTCACTTAGGATAATAGCTTCTAGCTGCAGCCATGTTTCTGGAAAGGAAGTGATCTCATTCTTTTTTATGGCTGCATAATACTCCATGGTATTACAGGTACCACATTTTCTTTATCCAGTCTACCATTGATGGGCATTTAGGTTGATTCCATGTCTTTGATGTTGTGAATAGTGCTTCAATGAACGTACGCATGCATGTGTCTTTATGGTAGAACAATTTATGTTCCTTTGGATATATACCCAACAATGGGATTGCTGAGTCAAATGATAGTTCTGCTTTGAGTTCTTTGAGAAAGCCAAACTGCTTTCCATAGTGGCTGAAGTAATTTACATTCCCACCAGCAGTGTATAAGTGTTTTCTTTTCTCTGCAACCTCACCAGCATCTGTGTTTTTTTTTTTTTTTTGACTTTTTAATGATTGCCATTCTGACAGGTGTGAAATAATTTTTTTATACTAAAACTTTTATGCTGTATATAATTTGTAATTTATAGGGCTTTCTAGATTGGAAATAATTTGACAAGCCAACTTTTTTTTTTTCAGGTAGTTGTTTTTTTCAAAATATTTTTGCCCCTAAATGGTCTTGAAGTAGCATTTTTAAACAGATACTGAATTTTGAGCTCTCATTGTTTTTCTTATTCATTATGAGTAGATTTTAACAAACTGTATTGTCCTTGTAGAGTGGTTTGGCTTTTTGATACCTATGGAGTAGAAATTCACTGTTATTTTTCTCACTAATATGTCTGAAACTGGGCCCCTTCTTTACACCATATACAAAAATTAAGATGGATTAAAGACTTAAACTTAAGACCTAAAACATAAAAACCCTGTAAGAAAACCTAGGCAGTACCATTCAGGACAAAGGCATGGGCACAGACTTCATGACTAAAACACCAAAAACAATGGCAGCAAAAGCCAAAATTGATAAATGGGATCTAACTAAACTAAAGAACTTCTGCACAGCAAGAGAAACTATCATCAGAGTGAACAGGCAACCTACAGAATGGGAGAAAATTTTTGCAATGTATCCATCTGACAAAGGGCAAATATCCAGAATCTACAAGGAACTTAAACAAATTTACAAGAAAAAAACCACCCTGTCAAAAAGTGGGCAAAGGATATGAACAGACACTTTTCAAAAGAAGACATTTATGTGGTCAACAAACATATGAAAAAAAGCTCATCATCACTGGTCATTAGAGAAATGCAAATCAAAACGACAATGAGATGCCATCTCACGCCAGTTAGAATGGCAATCATTAAAAAGTCAGGAACAACAGATGCTGGCAAGGATGTGGAGAAATAGGATCACTTTTACACTGTTGGTGGGAGTTTAAACTAGTTCAACCATTGTGGAAGACAGCGTGGCGATTCCTCAAGGATCTAGAACTAGAAATACCATTTGAGCCAGCAATCCCATTACTGGGTATATACCCAAAGGATTGTAAATCATTCTACTATAAAGACACATACACATGTATGTTTATTGTGGCACTGTTGACAATAGCAAAGACTTGGAACCAACCCAAATGCCCATCAATGATAGACTGGATAAAGAAAATGTGGCGCATATACACAATGGAATACTATGCAGCCATAAAAAAGAATGAGTTCATGTCCTTTGCAGGGACATGGATGAAGCTGGAAACCATCATTCTCAGCAAACTAACACAAGAACAGAAAACCAAATACTGTATGTTCTCACTCATAAGTGGGAGTTGAACAATGAGAACACACGGACACAGGGAGGGGAACATCACAAAGCAGGGCCTGTTGGGAGGTGGGGGGGCTCGGGGAGGGATAGCATTAGGTGAAATACCTAATGTAGGTGACAGGTTGATGGGTGCAGCAAACCACCATGGCACCTATATACCTATGTAACAAACCTGCATATTCTGCACATGTATCTCAGAACTTAAAGTTATATATATATGTTTTATAAAGTCCCAAGAACAGTTGGGAACATTTACTTACCAGAAAAAAATGGGGGTTGGAAGAAATAGGCAAATTGTGATAAATATCTCCGGGGGAAGTAATATCTCTGGTATGTAAGAAGAACAAAGTGAATGCTGAATTTCTAAGTTCAAACACTTAGTTGCCAATTCTTTTTTGTTTTAGCCAGAAGAAAACTATTAAAAATAATGAACCTTTTTTAATCCGAAAGTAGTTTTTAGTTTTTTGGCATTGTGGTTATTAAGAACAGACTGGATGATGGCTTACCTGTGTTGCATAAGAAATAGGGGTATTTGTTGGATCAGCTTCTCTCTCAATTTCTGTTCTTCATCTTGTCTTGATTCTAGAAGTGTGTGTTGTATACCTCATGTCTCATCCCCAGCTAATTGTTCTGCTTATACAGTGGCAAAGTCAAGGGGTGTGTGTTTGTGTGTGTGTGTGTGTATGTGTGTGAGAGTGCGTGTATGTAGGGTGGTAGAAGGATACTTGGAGACACTGACCCCACTTGGGACTTGTGGAGTTTTCTAGTTTGTCTCTGAGCTGATCAGCTAAATCAAGCCTTGAGCATAAGACATTTACAAATGAGACAATTTCCCTACTCAAAAGGTAAATTATATTTTTACTTATTTACATTTAGGGTGTGTACTCTTAAGCTTATTTTTAGATTTTTGTTTTATATATTTGTGTATAACACATTTTGTGTATTGCTTGCAAGGATCAAAATAAGAGTTATGAGTTAACAAAGTTCATTTAGTTTCTCCTGTTATTTCATCCTTTAACAGAATTTTGAAGAAAAATGCATTAATATTTTATAGCTCACTTTGATTTTCAGTGATATTCTCAAGTTAGAATTAATAACACAGACATTTGGGAGTAACAAAAACAAAACTAGGGAAACTTTCTGTAGAAAAATAGAAGGTGGTTATTTTACTCTGTATAATCTCTTCATTTTTGATAGCTTCTAACCTCTTTACTTAGAATGGAAACTTTTAATTTATTTGTAAGTCTATGTTTCTTCTCTTATTCTTTCTACTGGCATCCCTGTGCCTTAGCTATTCCATCAACTCTACCTTTTTGTAATCTTATGTATTAAAAAGACTACATGAAAATAAAATGCTATTATTATACTTCTGACCCTACATTTAGTCACCTGTTTCAAGCCAGTATAACAGGATGAATGGTTTGTATAAATGTGAAGTCACTTACCTTTTAATTAAATATATTATTAATGTTTTTATTCAAAGGGTCCTCGAAGACAAGCCATGAAAGAGATGTCCATCGATCAAGCCAAATATCAGCGATGGCTTATTAAGAACAAAATGAAGGCATTTTATGCTCCAGTACATGCAGATGACTTGAGGGAAGGTGCACAGTATTTGATGCAGGTAACTTTGTTAATGCTTTTCAAATGCCTACATTTTAGATTTGTATAAGCTTTTTAAAACTTTTTAATTCTAGATTTCATTCTTCATACTAATAAAAATGGCAAATCTTTTTTTATGTCTTTATTAAAGTAAACTACTTTGGCTCACCTGGCTAGTTCAGTCAGTAAAGCATGAGACACTGAAAGTAAACTACTTGGATTTGTATAATTCAGAATTAAAGGGACAGTAGAAATGTTGTGTTGTTCTGTGTTAATTGTGTAATTGTGGAGCTACTTTGTTAAAGTAGAGGTGGGAGGCTCAGAGTATTGTCTTCTGATCCGTTTCTGTTGTGTGTTTCTTAGAACTTGATAAGCACAGGGTTAAGAATAGCCAAGGCAATCTAGGAAGAAGGGACAAGGTAGGCTTGCTTTATAGGAAAGAAAGCCCTGTCAAAAAACTGTAGTAATTAAGACATTGTGGTGTTGAATATAGCGATAGACAATTAGACGAATGGCACAAAACAGAGGAAATAGAGCTACCCGTATCAGACTTAACATATATGACAAAGGTGCTATTGAAAGCATGGGCCAGAATAAATCATTATTAACATGAAAAAAAATACTAGATCCTTATAAAAACCACACAAAACACATCTCCAGATGGATTAAACACCTACATTTAAAAGGCAAATTTGTTTTGTTTTTAGAAAAAATTCTAAAACAATTTTATGACCTCTAGCTAGGGAAGAATGAGGCACCAAAGCTGAGTTCAGTAGTTTTGTAGTTTAAAATTTTGAGATTCTAAAGAAAACATGAAAATAAATAAAGGAAGCATAGACCAAGGGAAGATGGTGATCCTAACATGTAATCAACAAAAGATATGGTCCAGAATACAGACAGAAATACTATGTCAGTAACAGAAAAAAAGCGAAAGATATGAACAGAGAGGAAAACTAAATGACAGAAATAAAAATTAAAAGCACAATATACTCTTATTCCATATCCATTAGACTGACCCAAAATTAAGTCAGCCAATACAGAGTGTTAGAAATGGCATAGAGCAAGCTGGTCCAACCCGTGGACTACATATGGCCCAGGATGGCTTTGAATGTGGCCTAACACAAATTTGTAAATTTTCTTAAAACATTATGAGCTATTTTTGTGAGTTTTTTTTTTTAAGCTGATCAGCTATCATTAGTGTTAGTGTATTCTGTGTGTGGCCCAAGACAATTCTTCTTCCAGTGTGGCCCAGAGAAGCCAAAAGATTGGACACCCCTGACATAGAGCAATTGGAAATCTTTGAACTGCTGTGGTAATGTAGATTGGACAACAACGCTGCCCAAAATAGGAAAGCAACCTGGCAAAATGTCCTGCAAATTTGGTTTGAATATTCTAGGACACTCTCTTAGGTGTGCATCTCACAGGAACTTTTGCACATGTGAAGAAGGCTATATGAAACTTCAGGCCGGGCGCAGTAGCTCACTCCTGTAATCTTAGCACTTTGGGAGACTGTGACAGGTGGATCACCTGAGGTCAGGAGTTCAAGACCAGCCTGGCCAACATGGTGAAACCCTGTCTCTACTAAAAATACAAAAGTTAGTCAGTCGTGGTGGCACGCACCTGTAATCTCAGCTACCTGGGAGGCTGAGGCAGGAGAATCACTTGAACTCCTGAGGCAGAGGTTGCAGTGAGCCAAGATCATGCCAGTCAGTGCACTCCAGTTTGGGCGATAGAGTGAGACCACATCTCAAAAAAAAAAAAGAAACTTCATGGCAACGTCATTTGTAATAGTGAAAAAGAATCGGAAGTAACAACCATCAATCACAGAAATGAAAACGTAGTACAAATGTGTGGTAGAATTCTATACAGTGGTGAAGAGGAGCTATATATATCAACATGGATACACCTCAGAAACAATGCTTAGGAAAAATAGCAAGTTTTAAAAAGTATATGAACAATATGAAGATTTAAATATTTTAAAAATGTAGTAAATTTTATATGTATGCATTTCTAAATAATAGAATACATAGTAAAAATGCAAAGAGAACATGAAGATACAGTGGAGGCTTTACTGTGTTTCTCATGTTTCTTAACGGCGCGGTAGATACATGAATATTTATTATTTATACTTTATTCCTTTTTGTATGTGAAATATTGAAATATTTTAGGTAGAATGCTACACTGGGTCATATGGTTATTTCTAGTAGGTAAATCTTGCTTCCTTTATATAATTTATAGGAACATTCTGATAGCCAATTTATACAAACAAATTTTAGGAAGGAAATGAATGAAAATTTTTCCTTAGAGCAGTGGTCATTAAACTTCAGCATGCGTCAGAATCATCTAGTAGACTTGTTAAAACACAGATTGTTAGGCCCCACCCCAGAATGAATCAGATCTGGGGTGAGGGCCCAGCGTTTGCACTTCCAACAGAGTTTGAGGTGATGCTGCTGATTCAGTTCAGGGACTATACTTTAAGAATCACTGCTCTAGAAAGTCTCTGTGGTGTAAATGATTCTTCTCTAAATTTGGCAGGAGCTAGAATTCATCCTCCAGATTACTTTCATCCACCTAATATATTCACTGCAGTGGACCATGACAACTCTATCAGTGTGGGGCAAAGTTTTAGGATAAATAGAAGAGTATTGTTTTGAGAAAAATACTTAGGAGACTGACTTTCTAGCAGAGCTGTCTGAGGAACTATATGAAATATTATTACAAATAGGTGCCGGTGGCCTCTGTACAACTAGTAACTGAAATTTTTAGTGTGAATTGCTGCTGAGAGTATTTCTCTTTCCTTTCTACCTTTGGGAAACCTGTTACACAAAGTGTCAAATGTCTTTTAGTTGTTTATTACCTTTGGCAAAAGAATTTTGTACATTAATTTGTTTGTACAGTGACTTTTTGTATAGTTGTAGAGATGCTGTTTTTAGATGTTATTTGTTTTACTGGACTTACCCTCAATTTTTCCCTGTCCCCTCATCTTTCTAGTTACTAATTATAATCTTAAGCATCTATTTATCATTAAACTAGCAATTAAGTATCTAGCTTCCACAACAAAACTGTTTTGTTTTTTTTTTTTTTGGAGACAGAATCTCACTCTGTCTCCCAGGTTGGAGTGCAGTAGCTGTAGCTGACTGCAGCCTTGACCTCCTGGGCTCAAGTGATCCTCCCACCTCAGCCTCCTGAGTAGCTGGGACCATAGGTGTGCACTACCATGGCTGGCTAGTTTTTGTATTTTTTGTAGAGATGAGGTTTCACCATGTTGCTCAGGCTGGTCTTGAACTCTGAGCTTGAACAATCCTCCTACCTCAGCCTCTCAAAGTGCTGGGATTATCGGCATGAGCATCCATGCCCAGCCTAAGACTTCACTATTTTAAAAAAGAGACAATCTTATCAATAAATAGCTTGCTTAAAGACCTCTTTGAGCAAAGGACATTAGCATTGCTAATTTTCTTGTTTTGTATATTTGTATTTCCTTTTCCCTTTAAATTTTTTGTAAGGCAATAGCCACCTGATTGTCAACTCAATTTTAAACCTTCATATTTAAATAGCAAAACTAAATACGTTTTTTTGGTCAGCAAATTTTGGCTTAAGATGCACAGAAAACATTGTTAAAGATTTGAAGAAATAACACAGTGGGAATGTTTGAAATTCATGCAGTAAGCTTCAGATGACTGCATTTTGCTAAATAGATTTCAATTATGTAATCCATGAAGAACTCATTTCCAATCACTTAGTAAAGAAGTATGTTCCAGAGAAGACATATTTTCAGTAGCTAATTACTCCACTGATAAACATATTGTTATTTGGACACTGAAAACATAACCTTTGACTGAATAGCTACTTTGATTGGAATTTGCAAAGGATTTAGGGATGAGAGTGACACATGTGAAGTTTCAGTCATTCAAGGGAAAGTTATTGCAGTAACAAAATTGAAAATGTAAGTATACAGAGTACAGCAAGTTGTTATTGTTAACTTTATAAAAATAAAACCTTTTAATTATTATAGGATTGTAACAAATTTCTATGAGTGACCCTGACAGTATTTTGCACCATTAAGAAGGTACTGGTTATCTTATGGCTTAGTTCTTTAAAAAGCTATCAACCTAAAGATATTCTTGGTTTTCTTTTACTCCCCCTCCCCCCCCCCCCCAGTTAAAAATATGCTGTGTGGTTAAGATAGTTTTAAAAAACAAAAATGAATATTTTTATCTGCCTCTCCAAGTCAAAGGTGCTTTTAGTATTGAATGGGGGGAAAATTTACTTCTTGAAAGAAGTCTGTATATGGATGGAACACTTTGAAAACAGATGTAAACTTTACAGAGTTAGGGATATTTCTTCTGTCCTAATTATCCCGAGTGGCAGGTCAACACTTGATAAATATTTGAATTAATTTTTTTTTCAAAAAATGACATAAGTATGTCACAAATAATCCTATGTGTGACCTCACACTATATATAAAAGTTAAATTAGTGACATAAATATGAGAGCAAAACCCGTAAAACCCTTAGAAGAAAACAGCAGTAAGACTTCATGGCATTGGATTTGTTAGTGGATTCTTAGATACGACACCAAAAGCATGAGCAATAAAAGGGATGGATAAAAAATATTCGTTGCTGTTTTATTCACAATAGCCAAAAGATAAAAACAAAAGCATCTCCCAACAGATGAATGGATAAACAAATGTGGGTGTGTGTGTGTGTGTTTGTGTGTGTGTGTGTGTGTGTGTGTGTGTGTGAAATGGAATATTATTCAGCCATAAAAAGAAATGAAGTTCTACAACATGGATTAACCTTGAAGACATTATGTCAAGAACGTATACTGTTGTTTCACTCATGCAATATCTAGAATAGGCAGATTCATAGAGATGGAAGTACATATTACCAAGGGTTGGAGGGAGAAGGGGATGGGTGATTATTAAGGGTTATAGAATTTCTGTTTGGGGTGATGAAAAATGTTTAGAAATAGATAGTAGTGTTGCTTATATAACATTGTGAATATAATTAATACTATTGAATTGTACACTTAAAAATGGTTAAAATGACAATTTTTTTAATCTTTTGCTACAATAAAATACTAAAACTTGTGTGTGCACACAATCTTGGAAATAGAATTTTCTAATGTGTTTAAAAATCTTAGATTGAGTGGATTTTGGGGGATACTTTGGCCCTCTGTGTCTGCAGGTTTCACATCTAAAGATTCAACCAACCATGGCTTGAAATTATTTGAAAAAATAATAATACAACAATAAAAATAATACAAATTTTAAAAATACAATATAACTGTTTATGTTGTATTAGCTATTATGAGTAATCTTGAGATGATTTAAAGAATAAGGGGGGTTATGTGTTGGTTATATGCAAATACTATGCCATTTTATATAAGGGACTTGAGCATTTGCAGATTTTGGTATCCTGGAAGGGCTGAAGGGAGACCCTGAAACCAGTTCCCTATTGTTAAACATACTGAGCTGCAAATCCTGATGAGGTTGCAAGAAAAATTGATGTAATAACTGAGGAAGGAAATTAGCCAGATGTCAGCAAAAACTTTTGCATGATTGGTAGAACAAATTCAGATTTTAGTATTGATGTGATTCAGAACTGCATTCATTTGGACTTTTGTTTATAGTTTTTAATGGCTGTTATCACAATATATAAATGAGAATGCCACTGTATTATAATTTTTAAAAAGATTATATTCTCTTTCTCTTAGTAAAAATATGAAAATTTTGGTAGATCATAAAAGTACAAAAATATGTACATTTAGAATTTTTCAAGTGTTTTATTTTTAAATTATATTTTTGTGTATGTTTAATTGTAAGTAATATCAATGTAATAGTGTATGTAATTTATAAGTAAATATGAAGATGGAATGCTGAAGAATTTTTGTTAAGAGTGTCTATAGAAGCTGTCAATTTGGAGGACAGTTTTATCACTTCAGAAAACATTTTGTTGAAAATAATATATCTGTAAAGTTATATTGACCCTATATTTTAGGCTGCTGGTCTTGGTCGTATGAAGCCAAACACACTTGTCCTTGGATTTAAGAAAGATTGGTTGCAAGCAGATATGAGGGATGTGGATATGTATATAAACTTATTTCAGTAAGTATCTTTTTAATTCAATAATTTAGTTCATTTAGAAAATGTTAATTTTGAAAGCTTGTCCTAATTTTTGGAGACTGTTTCTCATATAGTCTCTTCTAATGGAAATATAAGAACGAAAAGAATCACACAAAGCATCTGGGTTTTAAATTGATAATCTATTAACGATTTTTTATTGATCTTTATATGTCTCTTTACATACATGCATATATATATATATACACACACACACACGTATATGTATATATATGTATACACTCTGGCTTCTCATTTAAGTTTGTAAACTTTTTCCTATCCCTCCAGCTGTTGCTGAGCAGAGTTCCCGAATGTCAGACCCATCACCTCCTAAACTATGTCATTATAATGTGCTGAGGAAGGGTGTTTTATCGCTGTTTAGGCTTGTTCCCCTTCCAAACAAATTTTGCAGTTAATCATTTGGTTCATTCATTAAGTTATTTACATTTCTTTTATTTAAATGTACTTATATGTTTTGTTTTTCTACCACTATGAAGAGTTAAGTTTGAGTTCACTGTAACTTCCGTTTTTTGCGTTGTCTAGTGCAGCAGTCCCCAACCTTTTTGGCACCAGGGACCAGTTTCATGGAAGACAATTTTTCCACAGACATGGGTAGTGGTGGGGTCTGTGGTTTCAGGATGATTCAAGCGCATTACATTTATTGTGGACTTTATTTATATTATTATTACATATTCACCGTAACGTAGACTCAGTGGGAGTCCTGAGCTTGTTTTTCTCCAACTAGGCAGTCCCGTCTGGGGGTGATGGGAGACAATTGACGATCATCAGGCATTAAATTCTCATAAGGAGCGCACAACCTAGATTCCTCACATGCGCAGTTCATAATAAAGTTTGCACTCCTTTGAGCAATTGGTGCCGCTGCTGATCTGACGAGGTGTACTTCAGGTGGTAATGCTCACCTGCCCGTGGCTCACCTTCTGCTGTGCAGCCCACCCAGTTCCTAACAAGCCTGGCTCATTACTGGTCCATGACCCAGGTATTGGGGACCCTTGGTCTAGTGCGTTCTTTTTTATTCTTTGCTACTTTGTCTTTCTGGTTGTATTCTGTTTGTGGATTTTGTGGATGTTTAATGTAATCTACCACATACTTTTTGTTTAATAACAATAAAACTTTTTTTTGTTTTTGCCAGATTTTCTTCTTAATCTTGAAAAGTACTTCTTTTCCTACTATTCTAAGATTTGCCTAACCTATTTATCTTGTTTATACTGAAGATAAGCATTCCCTCTCCACTATGCCATACTTGATTTGAGGAGTAGTTTTTTTCTCATCCTAAGCACTGATGAAATAGAACTGTCTGCTTCCTCTTATAATTGTCCTTTAAAAAAAAATTTTATTTACAAAGTAGCTTTAAGATTAAAGTTTAAGTCCTATTTTCTCCATGAATTTTGATCTGATCACCCTTTTTTCTCACTGGAGTTACTTCCTTACTGGAACTCCTGTTGTATCTTTGGCTATAACCACATATATTTGCCTGTCTCACATATGATGGTTTTATTAGTGACATTTGAAAAGTCTTTGAGGAAGCAGCTGGATCTCATACTCTACTTTTTAAAGGATCTCTTTATATGGATTAGTAATATATATGATAAACAAGATTTACCAACTAATCGTTAAATGCTTTTAGTAAAATTAAAACTGCTGATGTGTTGTATGTTGTCACTACTGTTGAGTTTTGGTTTTATTAACGTTTTTGTAAGCAAAACCTCATTGTGGCTTTCTAATTTTGTATTCTGTGTATATAGGGATTAGGGACAGAAAGATTAATGTGGTCCATGAGCCATGAAACCCATGAGCCATGGGCTATGCTTTTTCCCTCTCAAGACCTAAGAGCAGTGAGATGACGTAATTATCCTAAAAAATAGAAAAAGTGACATTTTTTACAAATTCTTTCATATACCTGTCACATTATTAGTTGTAGTTGCTCATAATGGAACACTGGAAGGGGTCTTTCTGACTCTGACTTTCTAGGGATTAAAGTGAGTGAGTGTTCTGAAAGTTGAGTATTACTCTAAACATTATTCCTGTACATTAGGCAGCAGTTAAAGAATAGGTAAAATACTGCTTTCTGGTTTTAGAACCATGTAAATTAATAGCAGTTTCACAGCAGTGACACTGCTCATTCTTTATCTTGTTGCACTTCCACTGATGTTTTAGCTGTGATTTTTAAATACCTTGTGCAATTTAAGTATGCTTTATATATTTTTATTAATAGTATATAAGATCTGAAGCTGCAAATCAATTTTTATAGCTTATAACAAAAACATTTATTTGTTTTAATCCACAGTAAACTTGGGGAGCTATATTCCCTGGCTTTAAAGAAATTGATTTTGATTTAGTCGATTTATTAACCAATTTTTAAAATGCTTATAGTTATTTTTTCTCTAGTATTAATTAGATCTTTCAAGATACAGCTGAGAAAGATTAACGTGCCTATTAAATTTATTTCTCCAGTGACTTTGTTAACTTTAGCTCATCATAGGAATGTGGCCAAATTGTCTCTCCATGATTTAAAAATAACAAAAGACCTTTTATAACCATATATTATATCCTGAACACATTCTTCCATTTGTCAGTAAGAGTAATAATTTGACTGTTTTATTGGATTTTAGCCTTTTTGATTTCATATAGCTGTATCTTAATATATCATTGTTTTTAATATGTCTACATTGAATACTTATTACTTGTGCAATGAAAAATAATAATTAAAGATGAAAGTTAAGCCTGTTACCACTTTCAGAGAACAACATGATGTTTTGGAATTTAAAATTTTTTCAGTAGATTTGAGAAAAACTTGGGTTAAAATGAAGATTTATGCTCAGAACTGAGATTCCAGGGTTTAAGTCTGGTTTTAAAGCTGTCTTCAAGATTTTAATGTATTTTCTGTGTGTATAGGATGCTCTCATTTCTGTTTTTAAAAATGAAAGGGATCACGCCTGTAATCCCAGCACTTTGGGAAGACAAGGCAGGTGGGTCACGAGGTCAGGAGTTCAAGACCAGCCTGGCCAATGTGGTGAAACCCTGTCTCTACTAAAAATACAAAAATTAGCCAGGCATGCTGGTGTGTGTCTGTACTCCCAGCTACTCGGGAGGCTGAGGCAGGAGGATTGCTTGAAACTGGGAGGCAGAGGTTATAGTGAGCCAAGATTGCGCCACTGCACTCCAGCCTGGGCAACAGAGCGAGACTCTGTCTCAAAAAAAAAAAAAAAAGAAAAAGAAAAAAAAAAGGGAGAGGTAAATATATATTTGCAGATGTATATAAAATCTTTGAACCACTGTTCAAACCAGTTTTGTAAAAATTTTAAAATTATGTTAAAATTCCCTCAGTCTTTTCAAAAAGAATTTCTTCATATCCTGCAACCCGCTATCATTCGCAGTAGCATCTAGGTTTTTGTGTGTGTGTCTTCATGTATTTCTCTTGGTTTTAATGGTATAAGCCCAAATATAAATATAGTGGGATTCTGAAAGTAGTTTTTCTATAATTTAACTTAGTAGGATAAAAATACTGCTGCTGCTTTAAACCGCTGCTGTAGGTATAATGTCAGTACAACAAAGATCTAAAAAGTAGTTTTCAAGGGTATTACAGAAGAGAATGTTGTGGAATTTGAAACTAACATACATATCTCAACAAGTGATTTTCAAAGCATGTTTTAAAAATCAGACGTTTAAAGCCGAAAGTAATTTTAGAGATCATCTATTATTTATTTTAAAGAGGATAACACAAATTTTTGTGATTTTTTTGTTTTGTTTTTTCATTTTTTGTTTTTTTGTTCTTAGTGATGCTTTTGACATACAATATGGAGTAGTGGTTATTCGCCTAAAAGAAGGTCTGGATATATCTCATCTTCAAGGACAAGGTAAATTTTGTTGGCAATAAGTTTTTTATTTACAAAAATATAAACTACTTTGTTAAAAAATTATATTCTCACAAACTGGGCTCTTCGTTACTTTTAATAATTATGTATCGTGGGCTTATTGTATGGCATTTTAAGATCACATCTGTTTGGCTCCACTAAAGTTTGTGTTTTCTCTTTGTACCAACCTGGATGATGGTTAGTGATTATTTGGATTGAATAAAATTCAATCCAAAGCATAAGCTTAAGAGAAACAGACATTAGTTAGGTTTGTCTGTTGGCCAGGTTTTTTAAAGACATAAATAAAATAGCCTGAGGAAAACTTTTTAAGTGACCACTAAACCATTAGACATTTTCATATTTATGAAAGTATGCTTTGTACAGAGTCATATTGATAGAAGCCTAAAGTTTGTCATAACGTTTTCTATCTTCAGCAGACCTAATAAATTTTTTAAAAACATTTTTTAATTTAAAAATATTTATAGATTCACAAGAAGTTGCAAAAAATAGTAGAGAGGTCCTCTGTACCCTTCATCCAGTTTCCCCCAATGATAACATCTTGCCTTATCCTAAGGTACTATATCCAAGCCAGGAAATTGACATTAGAACAATCCACAGACCTTTTTCAGATTTCAGCAGTTTTACAAAGACTTGTATGTGGTTGTGTAGTTGTGTGCCACTTATGTGTTCATTTGTGTAACCACCATTGCAATAAAGATACAGAACTGTTCTGTCACTACAGAGGTCTCCCTATGTGTTCCCCCTTTCTACCTCCCACTATGTACTTTGTCTCCCATCATTACTGTATAATTTTGACATGTCAAGAATGGTATGTAAATAATAATATAGTGTGTAACTTTTAAAGCATTTTTGAAAGTGAAGATTAAAGCCTAAGTAAGGTATAATTACTACTTTTGCCAACTTTATAAAAACTATGGCTGGGCACCGTGGCCCATGCCTGTAATCCCAGCATGCTGGGAGGCTGAGGTGGGTGGATGACCAGAGGTCAGGAGTTTGAGACCAGTCTGACCAGCATGGTGAAGCCCCGTCTCTACTAAAAATAGAAAAATTAGTGGGACATGCTTGTAATCCCAGATGTTTGGGAAGCTGAGGCAGGAGAATTGCTTGAACCCAGGAGGCAGAGGCTGCAGTAAGCCGAGATTGCTCCTTTGCACTCCAGCCTGGGTGACAAGAGCAAGACTCAAAAAATACAAAAAAAACAAAAAACAAACAAAAAAAACTGTGAAGATTTTTATATCCTTTGAAGATTTTCTGGTACTTTAAGAAATTATAAGGTTAAGAAAATTTACATATATAACATATTACCCCTATCAATTAATTAACCAAATCATCAGAATGAGCTAAGCCTAAATACGTAAGAGGTATCTGCTTCTGTATTTAAACTGTTTTAATCTTCCCTCTCTTTACCCCTTTAAGGGCAGTCTGCAGTTTTGAAAAAAGCAGTTTGAGGTCTTTATCCATGTAACCAAATATGCATTTTCAGCAGTCTGGAGTAGGTTTGGCAAAATACTATTTCAATTATTTCTTGCTCTACCAGAATTGAGGTTTAGAGTGCCTAACTTATACCTGTTAACTCAACATAAATAGTAGTGTTCCCTTTCACGTATCAGTTTGACGAATAAATTATATAGTTCTATCATTTACTGAAGTTTGAATGTGATTGAAACTTTTAAAAAGTATTTTCATGTATTTATAATCATTGTGAAATGTTTTTGAATGCCTTATTATTCATCATTAAGTTTTAAAACAGGAATTTGGGCATAGGAATTAAGATCATAGGCATTGGAGTCAGGCAAATCTGCTTTAAAAATATCAGCCTTTTCTGTTAGATGTTGTGTAGCCTAGGCAAATTTGATGACTTCCAAGCCTCAGTTTCCTTATCTGTTAAAATGTATTTACCTTACAGGTTGGTTGTTAAGATTAAAAAGAAGATTAAGGCCTGCGAGCTCTTAGCATAGTGCTGGCATGTAGCTTCTTTTGTTTCCCTTCATTTACGCAAATAAGTGATGAGGATTATGGACATACTATCAATTTTATATTATATTTGTCTTTGTGATACATGTTTGTATGGTGGAAACTAAATCTTTACTAACTCTGACAAAAAGAGAAAATGAAGAAAAACTACTTTAAAATGGAGAAATGGTACTTTCACCATGAACTTAGGAAGACTCTATTTGGTGGTCTTGGTTTTATAGAGTGGGTAGAGTTTTTCAGTGTTGTCTGTCATCTTACGTATCTATGGACAGTTGTTACATTTTACATTTTTTATGTAATTGATTTAGAGAGAATTGATTCACATACTATGTATTACTGTCTACCAGATTCTACTGTCCTATGACTTGTACTCATTACTGATTCTCCA
This sequence comes from Gorilla gorilla gorilla, assembly GCF_029281585.2. NCBI lineage: Eukaryota > Metazoa > Chordata > Mammalia > Primates > Hominidae > Gorilla > Gorilla gorilla. The sequence goes on from NC_073228.2 coordinate 132,056,024, forward strand.
GCTCGTAATTCAAATACAGTTTGTGTATGGATATCCAAAATGCTTGGAACCTGAAGGGTTTCAGAATTTGGACGGGGAGAGGTTGATTTTGGAATATTTGCATTACATAGTACTTACTAGTTGAGCATCTCTGATCCAGAAATCCCAAATCTGAAATGCTCCATTGAGCATCATGTTAGGCATGTAAAAAGTTTCAGACTTTCAGATCAGGATATTCAACCTGTAACCTAGTTGTGGTTTATGTATTTAAATGAATAGTCATTTCAAACAGATTATCATAGTTGTTTAAATAAGAAGCCATTTATAATAAACTTATTTTTTCATAATAGTTTAATTACTAAACCATAATGCCTTATTTAACAGTTAAAATATGACTTAGATACTATTTTAAATAATTTTCTGTCTACAGAAGAATTATTGTCATCACAAGAGAAATCTCCTGGCACCAAGGATGTGGTAGTAAGTGTGGAATATAGTAAAAAGTCCGATTTAGATACTTCCAAACCACTCAGTGAAAAACCAATTACACACAAAGGTAATTTTCATTCAAACAATAAGTCTTATTAATAGTAATGTTTTAATTTGGGAGAAATATTTTTAATTATATAATATGTCTTATAAAAATAACCTGTTCTCAAACTTGTACTGGTCATTTCTAGCTGGTCAGGTAAAATTTATGGCTTTCAAAAATGGCTACAAAATGACTAGCTGTGTAAGGTATTAGAGTAGATCATCAAACAGAAACCGTGCTAGTTATTTACTAATATGGCTTCTGTGTTTTTATTTATAGTTGCTTTAAATAAAACATTTTAATTTGAAGCATAAGTTAAATCTGAATTTGGAAAGAACATGGTCATTTTAAAGTAACAAACTCATGACTTTCACATAATTTCATCCACAAATCTGTGTGTCATGTTTGAGAAGAAAAGAGGGATGACTTCCAAATCTTACTCTCCCACCCTCACTCTCCTACCTCTGTTCAGTCTAGTATCTCCATCTGTCCTATTCCCAGCTGACACGCAACAAGAAAATAATCTGCGCTGTGAATCATCAAACTATAACATACTTTTGATTCCTGCAAAATATTTCCCATTCTTTTTCTGAAATTGTAACCTTGGACCAATCATGTCTCTGTACAGTTTATCTCTTCTATATTATTTAGAAGCAGTAATGTTGCTTTTTATTTCTTTCCTTCTCATTTACCTTGTTGGCTTAGAGTATTAGTAAGGTTTAGTTCACACCCATTTACCTTTTCAGTTCTTTGCTGGCTTGATTATAATTTATTTTGTTTTTCCTCAAAATTCTATAAACTGATTCTGATAACTGTTCCTGTATTCCAGCATTTATTTTAGTTTACACTATACATTCTTTCATTTCCTCTTTTTTGTTTTTTTCTTTTGCTTCAAACATTCTTTTTCTACAGAATCTGTTGGGAATTAATAGGTGAAGTTTAATGGGAGGGTAAGAAGAAATACATATCAAGCATCTACTCCGTGCACCCAACATTATAATGGATGTTACCCATACATTAGCTAATTAATATATGTTACGATCTTATGAAATCATTATTTTTATAGAACAGGAAACTGGGTCAGTACATTTCTACTTACCTTTTTATTGTAAAAATCTAAATGCCTTTAACTTACTTTATAATTGTTAAATGTCAAGATTTCCTTGACATTTCTGAAATCTTTTAAACAAATGCAGCATATCCGTAGTTACAATTTTTATTATCAAAGACAAATGCCATTAAATGTCTGCTTTATAAGAACAATATTGAATGCTATAATATTAAATCTAATGATTCTTTTTCCATTACAAGTTTAAGAAATTAGTGTTTGCTTTATTTTGTGTTTATTTTCTGTTTAGTCAGTTATTCTCAGTCAACAGCATAGATACTATAGAAAAGTTTATACATTTTAAAAAGTCTTCAGAATTAGAGACATTAGTGTGTAGTTGTTATAAATCCACAGTATTTAGCTGTGTCTGTCTTGGTTATTGAAGCATACATCATGCAAGAAGTCAAAAAGAACACCCTTCAAATACTTTCTGCCAGGCCCAGAGTTCAGTGCATTAATACTTGCATTAGTATAACAAGCTTAAGAGGTAGGTACTAATACCTCTTTCGACAAATGAGAAAAGCAAGTTCAGTAATGAAAGTTCACTCAGCTGTTTTAACTCCTGGGAATATAAATGTAGAGGTAAGATTGCAATCTTGCAGCCTAACTCCAGAGCCCACTGCAGTATACTCTTTCCTAAGTCCAGAGTTTTATATGCCATAAACAAATATTTTAATACAAGCTTGTATTAAGCGACCAAAATGAGATTAGGAAAATTGTTAATGCCAGATAAATATTTGTAGATATTTTTAAATATAAATGGATAAATATTAATGCACACATATATACATACATATATAAATTTATATATGTGAGAAAAATCACTCCTGTATAACCTGGCATTTTATATAAAGCAAAATACTTATGTCTCTGATCAAATTTCTTAATATTTCAAGTGTGATTAATTTTTTACAAACAACAAATATCCATTAAATGTTTCTAAAATTGCTGTTCAGTTATTTGCAGTGATGGCATGTTTAAAATTTATGTATTATCTGCAATATCAATGTTTAATGTCATATTTATACCTATAAGCCACAGTTCAACATCTTCTCAACTTATTTCAAGTATGAAAGTGTAAAAATTTTAAAATTATGCTGAAATTTAAAAAGTAATTTTACAGAAATTAAATGTAGGGGTGTTAGTCATCCTGTAGGGGAGGGGTCTCAAATATGTTTGCTTTTTAAAAGCTTCAACACTCAGTGCAGAAAATATTAATCTTCAGTCTTGATTATTTTTCAGTGGACTGCTGCTTCATATTATATTTTGTTTATAAATGTGCTCTGATTACATTTTTATTTTATTAATATAAAGGCAATTAACATATTTTTGTGTTTTTTAAACATAATCTAGTTGAGGAAGAGGATGGCAAGACTGCAACTCAACCACTGTTGAAAAAAGGCAGGCATTTTTCATCATTTTATTTTAACCCCTTTTTCATACTGTAAACTTTAACTCCAACCTTATTCCCTTTTTTTTAACCTTGGTTTTTATTTCCATGGTGAGGTAATGTTACAGTTCTATAAATGCAGATTAGAAAAATTATTATTAGTCTAACTAAAAAGTTAAATATTCTCAGGAAATGGAGTTATATCACAAATTCTTTTCTATTATCACAGCATTTCTGAAATATTAGACCCAGACAGCCGGTATTAATTTTTTTTAATTTAAACTGCATGGTTTAGATGATAAGTAGGGACACTGAAATAGGTTTTATTTGCAGTGTCACTTGCATTCTTTACCATCAGTTGTACCCAGCCAAGTCCTCAATTTTGATACTAATGTATTTTTCATTTCAAAAATTACAATATTTCTCACAGTCGTGCTGCGTTTGGGAGATACACAGTCATGTCAACATACATGAATTTTATGAGAAGGAGATAGAGGTGAGAGTTATGGAGCAGTGTGGTTTGGTAGCCATATTATTTCATCGTGCAAAATCATTTGTCATGTTTGCATATATCACAGCAGCATGAAAAGTGACATTCTACAGAAGTGATCAGATGTCCTCGTATGGATTTCTGCTTTTAAAATTTTGGTGTAGGAGTTTCATGATAGTCATTTGCTTGCTCACAGAATCAATGCTGTTTTTTGTTTTGTTTTAACTCCTGGGAATATAAATGGGAACTCCTTGGTGTATTGTTCTCAGACCTGCAGCAGATGGGTGCCCTTCCAAGGAGCTCCCACCGTCTTTCTGTGGTTCAGAGAAAGATGTGGTTATATGGCTTTAGAATTGGGTGCCACATATTGGGGACAAAACATAGGTAAAAATGAGAAGTCTTTCCTTAGACTAAGGTTTCACTGTGATAATTGTAAGAATGTGTTAGTATGTCTTCAACTCCCATCTTTCATTTATATTGCAGATAACAACTTTGTCTTTTAAAAAGTTTTGAGCTTTAAATTATTGAGATACCAGATTACCAAAGAAATAGTTTCACAGAACAGGTATAAACTTGATTTGTCCAGTTTGACTAAAACAGCTTTTCAAAACAAAATCTAGCAGCTCACTGTAATTTTTTTGATTGTTATTTATGATTTCTCTTACATTCATTCAGAATGCTTGAAAATATTAGTAAGTGGGCAGATGATTTGGATTAGTTTAGCTATTGTAAAGAGTTATTTCTCTCTAGCCATTTATAAAGTATACTTTTATTATAAACAACTGAAAGTTTATGGTAGATGCCGTATACAATTGTCTGAATTATCTGTAGTATAAACATCTGAATATACAAACATTAGGAAACGATAGGAATTCAGCAAAATGGACTTTAATATTTACTTTGCTTACATTTTATATTTTGCTTAATCCTTTAGAATCCAAAGGCCCTATTGTGCCTTTAAATGTAGCTGACCAAAAGCTTCTTGAAGCTAGTACACAGTTTCAGAAAAAACAAGGAAAGAATACTATTGATGTCTGGTGGCTTTTTGATGATGGAGGTAAGGTTGTTAATTTTCTTAAAATGATTTTAAATTTACTGACATTGTGAGAATAGTAAGAAATGACATGCACTCTTTACCTGTGGACCCCATTCAAATTTTGCCAGCATTCCCAAAAGCAAAAGGATTAATTTCAGAATCAGACACAGCATTTAGTTGTCTGGTCTCTTCAGTATCCCTAATGCGGAGGTTGTTCAGTAGTATTTCCTTGAGCTTCATGACCTTAACTTTTTTTTAATATGAACCATTTTGTTGACCATAACCCAATTTGAAGTGCTAGTTAATGTTTTATTATAATTAGTTTTAGGTTATCTATCTTTGGCAGAAATATCACAGAAGTGATGCTGTGCTCTTCTGTCTACATCTCATCAGGTGGCACAGGATGTTGATTTGTACCTTCACTGGTGAAATTAACCATTGAGTAATATATGATTTTCACCACATGTATTCACTGAAAAGTTACCCCACCCCCCTTTATAATTACAGGTATTGGGGATGGCACAGAGGGATTACTCTGAGACTATGTAAATACACTATTCTTGCAGCCTTCACCACTATCTTTAGGATCCATTGATGTTTCTGCCTGAATGTATTGTTATTGTTGTGGTTGCCAAATGATGATTCTCCTATTCCATCATTTCTTCCTCATTTATTAGTTGGCATTTTATTGTAAGGAAGAGCTCTTTATTTCTGTCAGTGTGGACTCATTGATTCCTATTTTATTGATATTCAGTGGGATATGTATTAGACTGTTCTTGTGTTGCTTTGAAGAAATACCTGAGACTGGGTAGTTTCTAAAGAAAAGAGGTTTAATCTGCTGACGATTCTGCAGACCACACAAGCATGGTCCTGACATCACTCAGCTTCTGGAGAAGCCTCAGGGAGCTTTTACTTACGGCAGAAGGCAAAGCAGGAACAGGCACATCACATGATGAAAGCAGGAGTGAGAGAGACATAGAGAGGAGACAGAGATGCCACACACTTTTAAATCACCCGGTCTCATGAGAACTATCACAAAGACAAGCACCAAACCTTGAGGGACTGACCCCCATGATCCAAACACCTCCCACTAAGCTCCACCTCCAGCATTGGGGATTAATTACAGTTCACCATGAGATTTGGGTAGGGGCTGATATCCAAACTATGCCAGGATATAATGTGTTACTTTCATTTGTTTTGATGTTCCAATTGTCCCATATTTCGCCAGCAGAATCCTCCTTAGGCTCATTTGTTTCCATTTATCATGTCCCAATTGTTCCTTTTTTTTTTTTTTTTTTTGCGACTGAGTCTTTTTCTGTTACCCAGGCTGGAGTACAGTGGCGCAATCTTGGCCCACTGCAAGCTCCGCCTCCCGGGTTCACACCATTCTCCTGCCTCAGCCTCCCGAGTAGCTGGGACTACAGGCACCTGCCACCAAGTCCAGCTAATTTTTTAGTATTTTTAGTAGAGATGGGGTTTCATCATGTTAGCCAGGATGGTCTCGATCTCCTGACCTCGTGATCCACCCACCTCGGCCTCCCAAAGTGCTGGGATTACAGGTGTGAGCCACTGCGCCCAGCCCATTCTTTTGGGTTATTTTCTAATACAAGAAGATGTTCCAGGCTCAGTTTTATTGTTTTGCACTTTCCCTTCACAGCCACGAAAGTAACCCTTTCCAAGGAATGCTGGTTCCTTTTACTGAATCATAGTGTTTAGAAACAAAGATCAGGGCATTGGATATGTTTGTGTCTACTGGAGTGTCACTGCTCCCAGGCCTTCTCCATGGACAGAGCCAGGAACTCCTTGTGTGTGTGTCTGTGGAGATATAAATGGAGATCAAAAACCAATTTCAGTCCAGCTTCTCTGCCTTTTCATCTTTCTAATTTCAGTGTTAAACATGGCTCCTGCTAAGGTCAATAATTATACTTATTTTCTCAATCCTGTTGTATGTGACTAATCTCGACCTTACCAGGCCACTATCCCATTTGGCCACCTTCCTTGAATGGGATCAGACTCCGTTAGGAATCCCTTGTTTCTCAGGTCTGCTAATGGCTTTTTGACTGAATTATCAAGGAAGGACAGAAAGAAGATTTTTGTTTCATATGGAGTTGTAGTAAACATGTTTTTCGAGACTAAATTGATGTTCCTGATTAAGAAATTCTCATTTAGTAAATGATTTATTACATTTTTATAATTCAGGTTTGACCTTATTGATACCTTACCTTCTGACGACCAAGAAAAAATGGAAAGACTGTAAGATCAGAGTATTCATTGGTGGAAAGATAAACAGAATAGACCATGACCGGAGAGCGTAAGTTTATTTCACATTGAAGGGCATGAATCTATTAGCACTTCATTGCTACAGTATAAATTTGATAGGATAAAATTTAGACAATCCAGAAAATGTCTATTATCTTGCTTTGTTCTTTACTGAAGTTAAAAATTTTAAATATAAACTTGTTCTCTTTAGTCTTCATGTTTAACTAGTAAATACTTAATTTTACTTAGATATAATTTTTTTTAACATACTAGCATTTTAGAAGGTCCTTCTTAAATACTTGTAACATTAAAATGCTAAGCAACTTTTTTCTTTTAATCAGGGAGAAAATGCACAAACGTTACATATTTATGTATGAGATAAATTTTGTTGTAGACTTCTAGACAACAAAATGCAGGATGCCATTGTCATCTATCCGATTCTTTCCATCTATACTGTCACGATTCTAGTTCTTGTTTCAGTATTTCTCTCCTGCTCTCTAAGTACTCTTGTTTTGTCTTTGACCTGTAACATGTATATTGTACAGAGTACATAATATGCATAATCTTCAACCTAATTAATATGTATATTGTACACATTATGGGTCAAAGGTAAGACATGGGTACTCAGAAGAATTGAAACCCAGTTTTATTTTTCAGAAAGCAGAGTTTTGACCATATGATTCCTCTACCCAAAATAAATAAACGACTTCTCTGCTACCTGCCATAGAAAATCTAATTGTTATAATGTAGCAGTCAAGGCCCTTGACAGTCTGTCCTCTCATTCCCTTTCTATTCTTCTGTTTCCCCCAGTATTTCAGTGCACTTTTCCCTATGCTCTAAACATGCATGTGACTTCAGGCTTTTACTCCTTTGCCTCCTCTCATCTCTCTCCTGTAAATAGCTCTTCACTTGCCTCTCCTTTTATCTCTTTAAATACTGCATTCTTTAAAACCCAGCTCAGTCCTTCATAGTGCCTTTCCTATTTTCCCCCCACTTACCCCCCATCTAGTTGTTATGTTTCCTTCTGGAATCACAATATACTTTTATACCTACCACTCATCACATTATGGCCGGTATTATATTTATTGTCTTATTTAAGTTTTGTGGGCCCTGTTTAGCATGTTTTATAGTAGCCACTTAATTGATAGATCCTGGAATTCAACTGTTTATTCATTTCAAATAGTGAATTATGCAAGAAATACTAATAATAAATTTAATAGTCAAACCTATAGCAGATCTGTTTTCTCATATCTCAATTTAAAAACATTTTTATTACAAATAAAATTGCATTTTGTTAATTGCTTTTTGTGTATATGTGCACTTCGCCTGTTCTGTTGTTGCCACCAATGTTTCATTGCCAGCTAAGCCTTCAGAAAGGTATTTACTGGAAAATCAGGCTTGTTGTTGATCCTTTTCTACATCCTGTCCCAGTTCCCTCTTTCCCCAAAATGCTATGAACTTAATCTGCCATCAACTATATCTTCAGTATGGCCCACAGGTCATATTTGGGCCCTGAGATAAGTGTTCTTGGATGGAAGAATAATCCAAAAATAATTAAATATTTGTCTACTAGTTTTTACTGAAATTTATGTACTTATCAATATAGTTTGACTAAAATTAACTTAAGAAACATTAGCTTCCATTTAAATTTTATTATTAATGTCTTTGTCCATTACTCAGTACTAAGGAGAGATTCAGAGAAAGTAAAATACTCAGTGATTACTCAGAAAGTAAAGTACTCAGTGAATTTAAGTCTACTTTGTGAATGAATGGTGTGAATTAATTCAAATGGATATTGTTTAGCATATGATAGACTGACTTTTTCTATAAATCATGCTTTTTAGATATATGGATTCAGCCCAATATAGAATGAAAATACTTGTATCTTAATTCTATTTATTTTTGTTGTAGGATGGCTACTTTGCTTAGCAAGTTCCGGATAGACTTTTCTGATATCATGGTCCTAGGAGATATCAATACCAAACCAAAGAAAGAAAAGTAAGTTACTCTACAAATTTCTGATCCCTTTACAGATGGCCTGCTCAGACACAGATTCAACTTAATTAAAACCCAGAGATTTTTTTCCTGTTGTTAGTTACATGTGAAGTCAATATTTTAAAAAATCTAGCATTGATAGTTGGCATGCATATATCAGATATTAAAGAAAGTCTAAAGAGTTTTCAATATTCAGAGAGGATTTAAATTACAGCTTTACATGTGATTTCTGAAAGGTGGTTCATTTCCATTGCCCCTGCTTACAGTCGTTATAACCACTCAGTCCCTGCTCTACATACCTATTACTTTCCACTGTTTTGTTTTATTGCTAAAATAGGAAAATCTAAACATTTGCCTGCAATAGTTGCATTCAGAATTCTTCTAGCAAAGACTTTGGAATATTCCACCTGAAAATGGTATATACAGGTTGTTATAATGATATTTGTATTTATTTTACCTGATATAATTTTAATTCTTAGATTAATGTTGAATCAGTATGAAGCTGATATAAAGAATTCCTTTTAGATAGAAAATAGTAAGGTACAATTTGTAAGGTTGTAATCAGGGTGAGATTGCTTTTATTGTAAAACAGTGTATACTGGGTGCTTCATACTAGATTTGATACTGAAAAATATTTTTCATGTTCATAGAGGATTAGAATGCCATTCATGTTATTTTACTGTTAAGTATCTTTGGATGTAGAAATTAATTTTGCATTTCCTTACATTTTTAGTGTCTGCCCTTTTCCCCTTCAAAATGTTCTAGTACATTTTTTTACATCACTTTTATTCATTGATAACTGGGAAAGCCTTTGGGTGTTTTGAGCAGAGTAGTAACACAATTTGACTTATTGCTCAAAGGGATCATGTTAGCTACTATGGTAAAATTTATTTAGGCTGAGAGAAAATGGCCATAAGGGGAGGAGGGGTAGATACAGTGAGATCAGCTTTAGCAGTTAAAAATGCAATTTTATTACAGGTTGGAGATTCCTTATCCCAAATGCTTGGGATCAACCAAAAGTGTTTCAGATTTCAGATTTTTTTTTAAATTTTGGAATATTTTCATTATACCTGCTGGTTTAGCATCGCTAATCCAAAAATCAGAAATTTAAAATGTTCCACTGAGCATTTCCATTAGACATCGTATTGGTGCTTAGAAAGTTTTAGATTTTGAAGCATTTTGGATTTCAGATTAGGGATGCACAATCTGTGTTGTCCATATGGGTTCTAATTTTCTCATCAGTTTGAGAGACTAGAAATTGCTGTTTTTGAAATAAATTGCCAAACTGATTATTATGGTTGGGGTATGGAGAGGAGCATAATAAATGAGAGGCACTAACTTTGCAAGTTACAGTTTAATATTTAAGATCTTCCTGTTATGTAACTTAAAATAAGATTAGTTGTCAGTATTCTTTCTGTTTTTTAAAGTATTATAGCTTTTGAGGAAATGATTGAGCCATACAGACTTCATGAAGATGATAAAGAGCAAGATATTGCAGATAAAATGAAAGAAGATGAACCATGGCGAATAACAGATAATGAGCTTGAACTTTATAAGACCAAGGTATTCTCTTCTGCTTCCTTTTCATTAATCTTTTATATAATAAAAGACATGAAAACCAAGAACTTCAATTTGATATAGGAGGGTCAGTTGTATAAATGAACTCTACCTTAAAATAGATTTATTTGAGGTTAGTGGAAAGCATTTTAAAAAAAAAAAAGACTACAGATATTTTTATTACACGAAAATTCATTTCAGTTTCTTTTTGTCTCCTTATAGTTTTATGAACCATGCTAAATTCTTATTTCTACATGGTCTAGGAATGACTGTCCTGTTTCATTTCAGACATACCGGCAGATCAGGTTAAATGAGTTATTAAAGGAACATTCAAGCACAGCTAATATTATTGTCATGTAAGTAATATCTTTATAAAGATTTTCTTGCTAATTTATGATAATATGCTTTGAATTAATTTCTATTCCAAGTACATATCTATATAACACCCATATTGACTTAGTGGTTATAAGGAGGAAAAAACAAACTTGTAAAAATATACTATGCTTTAAGCATATGGAGAAAGACAAAAACTTTAACCTTATGCTTATATGAATCCCAAGTAATCTTTTTATCATAGTAGGTTATATTGGAACCTTTTGTTTACCCTTCTTCTCACCTTTTTAAAATTCCTTATCTTTGTAAACACTACAGCATAGCTGTTAAGCACGTGTGGATAGGAGGGTCCTACGTTAAAATTTGGGCCCCGGACAGCTTCCTCTTGAAAATAATCCAAAAATGTTATTTGGCAGATTAAACTTGAATAGTGATTCCTATCTGGATCCCCATTCTTATGTTTCCAACACACAAATTTTACATACAGACACATTGTCCTTGAGTTAAATATCATACTAAATGCCTACTTTGGCTCTTCCTCTACTGAACTAGGTTAGCTATTCTTTGAACCCACATTTTCTGAGTTCTGAAACATGTGTCCTTAGATAGGAAAGCTCAGGCCTCTCCCCCACAAAAAAAGCCAAGTAATGAAAAAAACTACCAAAAGATTGTTAGTTTAACAACATTCAATAAATCAAAAAGTTTCAACTTTTGCTGATGATAATCAAATACCTGTAAATGGAAAAGACACCAAAACATAGAAATTTAGAGAAAAACTATACAGCAATTGGTCACTGCTGCCACCATCCATAAATAGAAATTAAAACTGAGATAAGAGAAGATAAAAATCGCATTTATCCATATATAGCTTCTGTTTTCTAAATTTTGATAGTAAACATACCTTTCACCTAAAAGAATTCTATTCTTATTAAAGAAGGGGAAACCTAGGATTTAGTGTTAGATATCAGAGGTACTGTGGTTTATAGAAATACTTACTGTTCTTATGAACAAATTTTGAAAAATCTTTTGTTGAAAGATTATAGTCTTTTATATATGCATGTATGATGGTGGTACCATAAGATTATAATACCATATGTTAAGCTGGGCACGGTGGTGTGCACCTGTAGTCTCAGCTACTTGGGAGACTGAGGTGGGAGGATTGCTTGAGATCTGGAGTTTTGGAGTTTTGAGTCCAGCCTGGGCAATGTATTAAGACCCCATCTCTCTTAAAAAAAAAAACAAACAAACATATTTTTACTGTATCTTTTCTATATTTAGATATGCAAATGCTTACCATCGTGTTACAGTTGCCTGTGGTATTCACTACAGTAATGTACTATACAGGTTTGTAGCCTAGGAGCAACAGGCTGTGTAATATAGCCTAGGTGTGTAGTAGGCTATACCATCTAGGTTTGTGTAAGTACTCCTATGATGTTTTCACAAGGGCAAAATTGCCTGACAATAAGTTCTGAGAAATGCGTCTCCATCGCTAAGCAACACAACTGTGGTTGTTATTCTATTTGCAGAATTCTCCTGCACTCAGAAATATTCTGTAATTATAGTAATTTACAGTAACTGTTATTGTAATCTACTTTATAATTTTTGCTACATTTTATTCTGTAAATGCATTGCTCAGGGTTTTTTTTTTTCTTTTTCTCTTTTTGATACCAGGAGTCTCCCAGTTGCACGAAAAGGTGCTGTGTCTAGTGCTCTCTACATGGCATGGTTAGAAGCTCTATCTAAGGACCTACCACCAATCCTCCTAGTTCGTGGGAATCATCAGAGTGTCCTTACCTTCTATTCATAAATGTTCTGTACAGTGGACAGCCCTCCAGAATGGTACTTCAGTGCCTAGTGTAGTAACTGAAATCTTCAATGACACATTAACATCACAATGGCAAATGGTGACTTTTCTTTCACGATTTCATTAATTTGAAAGCACACAGGAAAGTTGCTCCATTGATAACGTGTATGGAGATTTCGGTTTTAGTCAATTCCATATCTCAATCTTAATGGTGATTCTTCTCTGTTGAACTGAAGTTTGTGAGAGTAGTTTTCCTTTGCTACTTGAATAGCAATAAAAGCGTGTTAACTTTTTGATTGATGAAAGAAGTACAAAAAGCCTTTAGCCTTGAGGTGCCTTCTGAAATTAACCAAATTTCATCCATATATCCTCTTTTATAAATTTATAGAATGTCAAACTTTGCCTTCAACTGTTTTTATTTCTAGTCTCTTCCACTTTAAAACAAAATGAACACTGCTTGTCTTCTTCCATTGACCATTTAGTGTTGAGTACTGTATGTGTTTTGTTAATTCTATAAAGGTATCTGTTAGATATTAAAGGTGAGAATTAGGGCAGGTTAATAAAAAATGGGGAAGGGGAAATGGTAACCAAAAAGTAACCCCATGGTAAGGTTTATATGAGTATATGTGAATATAGAGCTAGGAAAAAAAGCCCCCCAAATACCTTTTTAACCCCTGTGATTGGCTATTATTACTATATTATTATTTATTGAAACCTTAGGGAAGATTGAAGATTCATCCCATACTTCTATATACCATGCTTAAAAATCACGTCATTCTTTAAACAAAAATACTCAAGATCATTTATATTTATTTGGAGAGAAAACTGTCCTAATTTAGAATTTCCCTCAAATCTGAGGGACTTTTAAGAAATGCTAACAGATTTTTCTGGAGGAAATTTAGACAAAACAATGTCATTTAGTAGAATATTTCAGTATTTAAGTGGAATTTCAGTATACTATACTATCCTTTATAAGTCATTAAAATAATGTTTCATCAAATGGTTAAATGGACCACTGGTTTCTTAGAGAAATGTTTTTAGGCTTAATTCATTCAATTGTCAAGTACACTTAGTCTTAATACACTCAGGTTTGAACAGATTATTCTGAATATTAAAATTTAATCCATTCTTAATATTTTAAAACTTTTGTTAAGAAAAACTGCCAGTTTGTGCTTTTGAAATGTCTGTTTTGACATGATAGTCTAGTAAAATTTTGACAGTGCATATGTACTGTTACTAAAAGCTTTATATGAAATTATTAATGTGAAGTTTTTCATTTATAATTCAAGGAAGGATTTCCTGAAAACATTTCAAGGGATTTATGTCTACATATTTGTGTGTGTGTGTGTGTATATATATGTAATATGCATACACAGATGCATATGTGTATATATAATGAAATTTATGTTGCCGGTATTTTGCATTTTAAAGTGATCAAGATTCATTAGGCAAACTTTGGTTTAAGTAAACATAAGTTCAAAATCAGATTAACAGATACAGGTTTCATAGAGAACAAAGGTGATCATTTGAAGGGCATGCTGTAATTTCACACAATTTTCCAGTTCAAAAATGGAGAATACTTCGCCTAAAATACTGTTAAGTGGGTTAATTGATACAAGTTTCTGTGGTGGAAAATTTATGCAGGTTTTCACGAATCCTTTTTTTTTTTTTTTGAGACGGAGTCTCGCTCTGTTGCCACGCTGGAATGCAGTAACGTGATCTCGGCTCACTGCGACCTCCGCCTCCCCAGTTCAAGCGATTCTCCTGCCTCAGCCTCCCTAGTAGCTGGGACTACAGGTGCACACCACCATGCCCAGCTAATTTTTGTATTTTGAGTAGAGACAGGGTTTCACCATGTTGGCTAGGATGGTGTCTATCTCTTGACGTTGTGATCCACCCGCCTTAGCCTCCCAGAGTGCTGGGATTACAGGTGCGAGCCACTGCGCCTGGCTGGTTTTCATGAATCTTGATAGACATCTATAACGTTATTATTTTCAGTGGTGTGCAGCATTTTTGCTTCATGAGTATGAGCTAGGTATACAGATCTGATAACTTGAATTCAGAATATTAAGAAAATGAAGTAACTGATTTTCTAAAAAAAAAAAAAAAAATTTCTACATTATAACTCACAGCATTGTTCCATTGCAGGTTTTGCAATGTTTGGGGGTAAAGACAGTAGAAATATTATATTATTCAGTAAACAATAATGTGTGAACTTTTAAGATGGATAATAGGGCATGGACTGAGTGCTGCTATCTTTAAATGTGCACAGGTACACTTACCTTTTTTTTTTTTTTTTTAAGTTTTTCCCATTCAGGAAAACAACATTGTGATCTGTACTACAGGAACCAAATGTCATGCGTCATACATGTGTGTATAAAGTACATAAAATATATCTAACTATTCATAATGTGGGGTGGGTAATACTGTCTGTGAAATAATGTAAGAAGCTTTTCACTTAAAAAAAATGCATTACTTTCACTTAACACTAGACACCAGGTCGAAAATTTTCAAGGTTATAGTACTTATTTCAACAATTCTTAGAGATGCTAGCTAGTGTTGAAGCTAAAAATAGCTTTATTTATGCTGAATTTTGATTTTTTATGCCAAATTTTTTTTAGTTCTAATCATTGGTGATAGCTTGGAAATAATTATGCCATGGCATTTGACAGTTCATTATTCCTATAAGAATTAAATTGAGTTTAGAGAGAATGGTGGTGTTGAGCTGATTATTAACAGTTACTGAAATCAAATATTTATTTGTTACATTATTCCATTTGTATTTTAGGTTTCCTTTTACATTCTTTTTATATGCATTCTGACATTACATATTTTTTAAGACTATGGAAATAATTTAAAGATTTAAGCTCTGGTGGATGATTATCTGCTAAGTTTGAAAATGTAATATTTTGATAATACTGTAATATACCTGTCACACAAATGCTTTTCTAATGTTTTAACCTTGAGTATTGCAGTTGCTGCTTTGTACAGAGGTTACTGCAATAAAGGAAGTGGATTCATTAAACCTATTTAATGTCCATTCTTACATCTGTTTAATAAGTCTTTGCCAGCTTTGTGGTTTTATCTCATTTCGATAACTATTGCTTCATTCATTTCTGAATTTTTAAAATAGCTTTTACCTTAATATTCACGCCCTGGAAAAGTCGTTCACTATACTTAAACCTTTGCAATAATCACTGTTGATGCTCACAGTATGACTGAACCATCTGAGCTGCAGCTCATTATGGTATTTTTTTAAGTGACCTAGCTTTTCTAATTCTGCTTTATCTTTGGGCCAGATCTCTCATTTGTGAATGAGGAAACTGGAAGATTAAAAGCGATTCATAGTCCCTGAATATAATCTGATTCTTTCCTTCCAAAGATTTTTGTCTAAGCTCATTTAGAGTTTTAGAAAGCATTTTCATGTTCTCATTTGAATATGACTGTAGGTGTGTATATATGCAGGACAGCTATTTATTTCTTTTACTCTTGAGAAAGCAGCTTGGAGCAGTTTGGGGAGTTTTCCAAGGTCATGGGGTAAATCAAGGAAGGATATTGGTCTAGAGCCCAGGTCTTTTATCCCCAGGAATTTCTTTATTATGCATTCACTGCTGGCTGATCCATAAGATAGATGGCTGGGAGAGATTGGAAATGACCAATCTGGAAATGACCAAATTACTTACACCTGTCCGCCCAGTAAATGTGTGTTCAGGTAAGGCAAATTATAGTTAGAAATATAGGTTGGCTACAGGCTGCCTTAATAGGTTTAAAACAAAATGTAAATATCCATTTTTTGATTTGTCATCTTCCTTATTCTCAAGCCACTATTCAGGCCAGTTTACTCACTTATTTGGAAAGCTAAAAGAGAATTTGAAGGCAACTATGTATGTGACATTTTCTAACATCAGACCATCCAACAGTTTTTAAAACAGGAACATCATTCACCTTTGAGCTAGCAGGCTTTTGTTGTTCACTCACCAGGAAGAAAAGATAAATCCATTTGATATACTTCCCTCCTTATGTTTATGTACCTATAGGAAGTTTGTAGGTCCAGAGGAAATAGATGGTAGTTTAATGTTTAACTTTTGGGGAAAAGATGGTACAAGTTCTAGGATATGCTCAATAGAAAGTACTATTTAGTTTATCTAGTTCAGATAATAAATACAACATGTTGGTGGGTTAACCAACTTGACATACTTTTTTTGGTAGTAGTCGAATACCTAAGGATCGAAGTCTCATTGTCCTGTATGGAATCTGGTGGCAATGGTGATGGACCTGTTTTACCTATATGATGGGCATTTAACATGGTCTGTTAAATGATAGCATTAAGAACCTCAGCCCATTTTTTTTCCTCCTTAAATCTACCTTTTAATTTTTTCTTAGACAAGGTAAAAGTTTGAAACTATTAGGGAAAATGTAAATGCCTCTGCATTTGTCCCCTCCTGCTGTGCAGCCTTCCTTGTGGCTGCTGTCCTCACAGATCAGGAACTCATTCCCCAAAATGATAGTGTATTAGTAACACACATCCTTTGTTCCACGATTCTAGGATATGAATACAAACTACCAGTGTATTCTACCCAAAGCTACAAATGAAAATAAGCTTACTTTTTTGATCCACAAAACAGGATCAGGATCCATTGGTATTGAATGCCAAAATCTGACTCAATACTTGTCAGAATTTTGTTAGAATACTACCGAAGCTTTTGAGGTAGAGAATTGTGGAGGTTTCATCCTGGAAGAGTTAACTTCATCTTAAGAAAGCAAGCAATTTATAGGGTGACTTTATATCCAGCTATTATATCTCTAAGATATACTAAAAAAGACAGTTTTAAAATTAAGTAGGCACTGTTCATATTTATTTATATAAGGTACATATAAAGGTGTATAACTACTAGAAGATACTACATTTGCTCTTTTACATTCTAAATTAAGCTTCAGTTGAGCCGTTTTTTCAAGGAAGTCACAATTTGAAAAGGAGCAATCTATAGGCATGCATTTGGATAACCAGAAAGTCACAGATTATTTTTAAGTTTACAACATTTTTGCTTAAGCCATGAAAACTATCCTCTGAGTTCCTAAGAAATGTTACTATTTAAGAAATTTAGAAGATGACAAGGACAGTTTGGGAAGGAGGTGGCTGGTGACAGTGAGATGAAAAATTATGCTCCAAGAAAAGGTTTATGAATTGCAAAATATGTGCCTTAAAGTCTTAGTGTCATATTTCCTTTTGGGAAATAGCGAACTGTGAAGAAGTTAGTTTTTTTTCTGAATTTTTAAATCTGTTGACACAACCAGCACCTTCTGTTAGCTACACGGTGCCAGTCTCAGAGCTATAATAATCTACATCTTTCAGGTAGTCTGTTTTCTCTGTGGTCTTTCCGTCAGTAAAGATTATCCTTTGCTTACTGTCCATGCCTTTGTGAGTTTAGTATTATTAATTTCGCACTTGGGTTTTTTCAGAAAAATTGGTAAGGAAGCACAGGTGTATTTTGTATTGAAACATTGATTAGAACAGTGGTTCCCAAATTTTAGTGTGCCTCAGAATCAATGGCAGGGCTTGTTAACACATACTTTACTCCTGCCACATAATCTCTAAGTGAAATTCTTCACGTAGGCTACTTCTCAATATAACCTCCCTTCTTTACACTTCCTTTTGTCCTTTCTTTCATGGTATACATGTAACTTCCATCTCCCCTTAACACCAGCTGTGAATTCAAATGATTATCTCCTTTCCAAATTCCTCAGTGTTTCCCTTTTATGTTAGGTCTTTGTCAGTGGCAAGAACAGAACCCAAAGGAGGGTAACAGAAAAAGGAAGCCGTAGAAGGCAGCTGAGCTTAGGGACTTCAGTGAGTGTAAGCAGGGACTCGGAACGGGGTCCTTAGGGCTCATCTTTCCTCCTCTGTGGTTTGCCTTTCTAAGCGTGACAGTTCTTCACATAGACTGTCATCATGTAGTGTGCTCTGTGGCTTCTGAGAAAACCATACTCAGTCCTGGGGGCTTAACAACAGCTGCAGTAAAAAGGTGGTGTCTCCTCATAAGCTTTGGCAGAAAAGACTAGGGAAGGGTCCCAATGGGCTCAGTTTGGGAAATGTGATCCCCCCAATTCAGCCATGCCATTGATTAGACATGAATCTTGTGCCCACTTGACTTGAAGTAGATTCTCCATTTAAAACAGATTTTATTATTGAAAAAAAAGGAGGCCAGGCATGGTGGCTCACGCCTGTAATCTCACTATGTGAGGCTGAGGCGGGAGTATCGGTGGAACCAGGATTTAAATACTGGCCTTGGCAACATAGTGAGATCCTGTATCTACAAAAAAATAATTAACCCGGGCATGGTGGTACATTCCTGTAGACCCAGCCACTCAGGAGGTGGATCACTTGAGCCCAGGAATTCAAGGCTGCAATGAGCCATGATTCTGCCACCACACTCAAGCCTAGGCAACAGTGAGAACACGTCTCTAAAAAAATTAAAGGGAGGTTGGGAAAACCAAACCAATAGATACCCCCTGGGAGTGACCTAAAGAATAGTGCTGACCCACATTTAACTAAAAATCAGAGAAAATCTAGGTCATCTGCTTCCTTTGGAGTCTCTAGTTATAGGGACATGTCTTAGTCCAGAATATTTATGATGATCAAATCCAGATGTGGCTGCTCATGATCCAGCAACCTATGATTGGCTAAATGATATTTTTACCCCTAATATACCTTACAATGACTGATACTTATTGAAGGCCTCTGTGTACCAGATACATGGCATGTTTTGCCTCATTTAATCCTCACAAGTGTGAGGTAGACTCTGTAATCCCCATTTCTCAGATGAGATAACAGGAGTGAATCCAGGTCACATAGTGCAAAGCCTCAGTCCAGATTCAGGGAATATCACTGATCCCTGTGCTCTTAACCACTCAGCTGGACTGCTTACACATAGTTACGGAGAGAAAATAGGAGAGTCACTGTAAAAACACTCATTTGGAAATGGGGAGAAGAGGAAGCCCTGGCCTTAAAGTGGGTTCCATGGTGAGTCACCGCTTCCCCAGGTTCTCCTCTGTGATCATCAGCTTACCCATTGTCTTCCATGGCTGCATGTAAGGATTCCCATTCTGGGGGCGCACGTTTGCTGTAGGCTGAGGGGTCTGAGGACTACTCTAGAGAAGTCTCAAAAGCTTGTTGCCAGGCTAGAGGTTTCTGTGGCAACACCCTTAACTAGCCAGCTACTTGTTGATCTGACTTTGGGTATTGTAGGACTGGTGAGCAATTCCAGCAACCTTGGAAATCTGATCCTTGATCTGAACTCTGCTCTTTTTTTTTTTTTCTCTTAGCACCAACACAGCCTATTTTCTAATTCTCAGTTTACTGGCTGCAATGGTCTGGCAGAGATTCTCTTTCCTGCTCCAATACCTTATGATGGTCATAATGCCTCCTGTGGAATTGCAGTTTAGGCAAAGTCACATTCTAAAGTCATCACAGGAAGTCAGCATTGCACTTGAAAATCACTTATCACTTCCAAACCACACAGTTCTGTTTCTCAATGAGTCTAGTACAGTTAGGTTTTCCTTCCATTATTTCTTAAGTTGTGTACCAGCTGAAACAGCTGGCTTGCAGTTAGGACAATGTTGTTCAAATATTACATAAATACTAGGATCCCACAGTGAGGGAGCCAACACCAGTGGCAGGAATGACAGGTTCATCTCATACCACTTTTTTCTTCATGACAAACGGAATGATTGGAGTTTTTTGTTTTTTGTTTTGTTTTTTTTTTTTTTTGAGACAGAGTCTTGCTCTGTCGCCCAGGCTGGAGTGCAGTGGCGTGATCTCGGCTCACTGCAAGCTCCACCTCCCAGGTTCACGCCATTCTCCTGCCTCAGCCTCCCAAGTAGCTGGGACTACAGGCGCCTGCTACCACGCCCGGCTTTTTTTTTTTTTTTTTGTAATAACTGGAGTATTTTGTCATTGCCTTCTTAACCTTGTTACCACCACCACCACCACTCTCCAATAGAACGTGTATAATTCAGTCCAATACATGGATGTTGCAACTCCACCAGATTGCTTTTGCCCAGAAGGGTATGCATAAGAGGAGGGGCTTAGAAGGGGATGATCAGGGGTCTCCAGGTTCTCAGGCTCCTCCCGATCCCCATCCTGTCCATGGTTTTAGAATCTACCCTTTACTCCTGTGGATCAAGACTGAGAGTTGGGATTTTTAAATGCTGAGAGGCCTTTGATTGTTTAATCTCATCCAGTCATGTTTGCTAGCTGCGGAAGAGCGAGTTTCTTTTAGCAAAATCACCTGTTGTCTCCTTTCTACTTTCACAAGGGCCAGCCTAGCTAGAAGTTTAACCATTTCTTACAGAAAACTTGGTGAAATCTCCAGAAATAGCCAAGTGCATGTCAAGCTATCATGTTCCAAAAGTTTAAAACATAAGTATACAAATAGAGTAAATAAGTCAAAGATTATGTTCAACTCATTGGTCAGAGAACCAATAGGCAAAAGTGGTTCAAAGGAGAATGAAAGGAATAGGATGTATGTCTTCACGAGGAAAAGCATTTTTAAATGTTTGCTGAGTTAGAGACAGATCCTAACCTGTGGAGTTATCTTTTATACTAGACAGACAATATTTACATATCTAGCCGATGAGGTCTACAGTAAAACATGTAACTTCTTAGAGTCTAAGCCCTTAATAGTAAGTAGTGAAGTCAAAAATGGATACATTTCCCTAGAGCGGTGGTTCCTAAAGTGTGACATGGGAACTTCATAGGGTTCTGCAAAGTCAAAACTACTTTCATTATAATGTTAAGATGTTAGTTGCCTTTTTCACTCATTCTCTGCCAAGTGTACAGTGGTGTCTTCCAGAAGTTAGTTGACATGTGGTAACCTCATTGCTTCAATGGCTAATGGAATCTATGAAGCCATGAGAATCTGGCTGTCTTCTACTAAGCCAAATGTAAAGAGATTTGAAAACATGCAGAGCAATGCCTATCTTCTTACTAATCATTTTTGGAAAATATAGTTATTTTCTTTTTAAAAAGTTATTTGTATTTACATGCAGTGGATTTATTACTATTTGTGATGACTAAACTTTTTAAGAATTTCTATTTTCATATCTAAAAATAGATGGTATATCAGTCCACCCCGGACCAATCACGTAGGTCGGGGATAGGATACTGTGTCCACCCGAACACACCAAGTGGAGAAAGGACAGTTCCTCAAAGAGTAAAAGGTGCTCTTCTGGCTTCATCTTTTGTTGTAAGAGCTAGGCCATAAAAACACCTTAAGGACTGATGAAAATTGTAGGGGTTAACAATAAGTTTATTCTTGTTAAGTTGCAGAGCTGGGGTGTGGAGGGGTTGAGGGAGAACAGTGGTAGAGGGTACTTTGTTTTCTTTCCCTTGCCATGTCACAAAATGACTTAAGAATCTTTTATCAACACTTTGTTAGTAGGAAAGGCAAAAGTCTCTTTATCAAGACCAAGGTAAACTAGGCTACCCTTGGGGTCAACCAGGCTACCCTTAAAATAAATAACTGAGTTTATTCCTAGTAGTATTTAAGATGACAGCCACAGGCTCTGAAGCCAGACTGCGCAAATTCTAATCATCTTGTCATTTGCAAATGAACTTTTCTTGGCCTCAGTGTCCATATCTGTAAAATGGGAATATAGTTTTCTTACTGATCATTATAAGGTTTAAGTAAGACAATTTATTGAAGAGGTTTAGAACTGTGCCTGGTACATAACGTTTATATTGTCCACTATAATGATAATGTTGAAACAAGACTGCTGTATTTATCGTTTAGTTATAAGGTTTACATTTGCTTTTATTGCATGAATTGGGTAGCTTGATACCTTTTCTTTGACATTCTTCATTGTATATCTAGAAATAAGAGTCATCAGATGAATAATAATACAACCTGTCAAATAGTCATTTCTTGATTGGATTTCTGTTCCCTGGAGGCCACATTCTCTTGGATTTATCACTTCCATTAATTTTCTCAGGTGTCATGGCTGAAGAAACCAAAGCAGAGAAGCAGTGCTCTAACTGTCCCCTTATTAGAAATAATGACCTAAATCACATGGAATATGTATTTTTCTCAATCTCAGAAAAGTACTTAGATATGAATCTATGAAGATACTCATTGGTTTCCAAGAGGTTCCACTGTCTTGCAAATAGTTTGTGGATAAAGGAAAAGTCATGCTCGTATCTCCAAGAGGCTTAACTATTCCAAAACATCAAAGTAACTCTTCTGTTTCTAAAACCATGCCACAAAATTAGCTCATTGGCAGGAAGCTGCATGTGAAGCTCAGATTGCACACAGAGCTGACGTGTTCTGTTAGATGAACTTGTACTGGAGCAGCTGATAAACAAGAAATACCCCTTGAACTTCTAAAAAAGTGATGAGGTAAAAAGTCAGCAGCTTAGTTCAGTGAGTGGAAGATTGTTTTCTGCTTACTACAGGAGACCGTGCTTTTTTCAGAGAAGTTAAGAAGTTGAGCATAAAAATACCAGAAGGCCCAACTGTGAGAGACAAGAGAAGTGTTGATGTAGCTTTCCAGAGAGATTGTGGATTCCTGAAGCTGACTCTGCAGCTCCCTATGAGCACAGACACTTCCCTTGGCCCCTCTGAGCCTTGCTGCTCAACTCTAGGATGAGGATACTACGATCCCCTTCAGAAGTGTTACGAGATTTCAGTAAGTCAAAATATGTAAACTGGCTGGCGTATAGTGTTAATTGCTATCAACTCTTTTCTCCCCCTCTCTCCTGAATTAGAAGACAGCGCTCAACCAATCCAGACACCTTGCAGAACTCCTCCCTTCTGCTCACTGCTCAGGTGCAATTCATCACCCTATCCTATTGACATTTTTCTCAACATCTTAAATCTTCCTACCTTTCACCGGCCCTTTATCCATGACATCAGTTCAGGGTTCCAACACTGAGACCGGCCATGTCAGGCCTGCCCTGAGCCTAATATGATGGAAAGAAACAGAGTCCAGAGTCCAGCCAGGGCCGCAGAGGGAGAATTCCTGCACAGGGAAGAGGTGGGCTCTTTTTGCTGATTCAAATAATGCATCTGGGCATTATTCAAAGTCTCCCCTCCACCTCCACAGAGGGGACCCTCCTCCCCTGAATATGACAGCTGCATCCACAAGAAATTTGGTTACGTCTATCATTTTTACACTGTGCCTCCCTAATAGTTTCTTTGCTAGCTCTTCAGCAGACCCAAGCAGTGGCCAGTTAAACTGAATCCAAATCATCATTCTGGCCCTCTAACTTAGACTGGGACTTTGTTGATTAGCCAAGATCAGTTGTGTTTTTCTCGCACATTATTGCAAAAGGTTTCTAATCTGTCTTCTTGCCTTCTATGTTATACCTGTCTCTATACTAAAGCCAGGGTGAAGTTCAAAAGACAGATTTGATCTTATCGCTTTTCTGCTTAAAACCATTCCTTGGCTGCATTCCAAGTTCTTCAGCAACTTCTGAGCCCTTCACGCCTCTCTCTAGGTTCATTTTCAGCCACCACTTGCCATGCCTGGAGCTCTGTACTCCAGTCAGACTAACCATTGGCACAGTGGGCTCTTTTGCTTCCAGGCAGTGGAACATGCCATTCTCTCTGGCTGGCCTTTGACTTTCCTCCTTGTCATGAACTCATAATTTTACATTGCCGCAGCATCTACTTTGACTGAAACTTAAACTCTTTCATACCAGAAGCAGGGCTCAGTCACCCTTGACAGAGTTTCCAGTTCTACACTTCCTCCCAGTTCCTCAACCTGGTCAATCCAGATATCTGCCTGATATGGTTTGGCTGTGTCCCCACCCAAATCTCATCTTGAATTGTAGCTCCCATAATTTTCATGTGTTGTGGGAGGGACGCAGTGGAGATAATTGAATCATGGGGGCGGTTTCCCCCATACTGTTCTCATGGTAGTGAATAAGACTCACGAGATCTGATGATTTTATAAGGGGAAACCCCTTTCACTTGGCTCTCATTCTGTCTTGCCTGCCATCATGTAAGACGTGTCTTTCACCTTCTACCATGATTGTGAGGCCTCCCCAGCCATGTGGAACTGTGGGTCCATTAAACCTTTTTCTTTATAAATTACCCAGTCTCAAGTATGTCTTTATCAGCAGCATGAAAATGGACTTGTACATTGCCCTATACAACTGCCTCCTGGTGACCACCTCCCTATGGGACCACCTCCCAATGCAGCCTACTTGAATCACCTTACTGACCCACGTACCTAACGTGGACTGTGCAGATATGCCATAGTGACCAGTCCCAGTGTGACTGCATGAGACATGGACCTGCTTGCTCCAAACCCACCAAGTAGAATTACCCACAGGAAACTGGGTAATGCCCTGGTCCCTAGTAAAGGCTTTAGTCCCACAGGTTCTCTCTCTCTTGCTCCCCACTCCTTGGTTGAGTGCATGTGTCCTGGACAGCTCTTCTCATCCCACTGGCCCTGTGAGGCAAGGTGTGCTGCCCTCTTCTCTCTGGGTCTGTAAGTAATGCACTGCTTTTGTTATTTAATGTGTTTGTTGCGCTGCCTCCTCTGTGTCTCACCCCACGGACACAGTCGAACCTAACTCTTCTCCCCGTCAGAGCTCTCCTACAGAGTGGCTATCTTGGTAAGAATGCACTGGACACAGGTCAGACAAGAGCCACAAGGGTGTCTGCCAATATAAACAAGTTTCCTGTGAGAGGGACACCTGGTCATGAGTCAGACACTTAGGCATGAGGCCATTGACCAGGGTAAGGTAGTATCCCATGAAGGGCACACTGTAAATACCCATGACCGCCTTTTCCTGTAGCCCCATCAGGGCAGGACTAGAATTTATAACCACTCTCCAGGGAGAGCCCTCCAGACCAGATTAGAGGAAAATACAGCACTCTTCAAGAAGCAGCTCAGAAAGACCTCCTCCAGGAAGTTTTCTCTGGTGCCACAGGTCTGGATTAGGGTCCCTCTCTGCTGTGCCCCTCTGTGCTCACCAGCTTGGCCGTTTCATGTCCTCACTATGCTGGTGTCACCTGGTAACACACTTGAGTTACCTGGTTTTGTTCTGTGGTCTACACCAATCTGGGAGCTCCTTAGGGGTAGTAACCTTAGACAAGGCTTGCAACATAATTAGCAATTATATTAATGTCTGAGTCAATGAATAAGTGAATGAATGAAGCAAAGAACTGGTTTGGTTTCTCTTATGAACACTATGGGTCGTGTAATAATTTTGTTTCCCACTTATTCATCACTGATGAGGGAAGGACTATCAAGAGATTATGGCAGATATTTAAGGTATTAGGTGAACCCATGGATCCCACTCCTACATGCTGTTGCTTCACTGATAACTGTAGTATAGTATCAGTACATTTGTAGAACTAAAGGGGAGTGCCAAAATATTTTTAAAATAAATGAATGTATCACTGTGAAAAAGCCAAATGAACATCTGCTATTAATGCCTTATCTTGTCAAGTGTCTAAGGACTGTGTGACTCAAAAACCCATGCTTTTTAAACATTATGAATTGGAAAACTGCAGTTATTACTTGTGACTTTTTCCAACCAGCAAAGTCTTACTGTTTCCTGATGACACAGCTCAAAAGTCACCTTCTCTGTAAAACTCCTCTGACATCCCATCACCACACTCCTCCTGTAGCCCTTCCACCTGATCTGTTGGACGATCCCACTGTCATTTATTTGATTTCCCCATTAGATTGAGTAACTGACAATCACTTTCATACCTCTAGTGGCTTATCTTATTTGTGAGCAGCTTGGAGTTTTCAATACAGGATTTACTTCATGAAGGAATGAATGAAAAGATTAAATCTATAAAGGGGGAAGGCTGCTGGTGACAGGGGAATAGCTCAAAGGGGTTACAGGCATGGAGCCTTATTAGGATTGGAGCTTTTTGGAACGTGTGACTTGGTTGAGTGTTCTAGTTGTAACAACTACACACTAATATGATTTGCATGGCATGTTTCATGTATGCTTGAATTCTTGAGACCTAACTTATAATAACCATTATTTCATTATTTCCTTCATGCTAAGGATTAAGGTTAACGATGATTTGAAGAGAGGATCACTTATTAAAGTGCTTATTGATTCAGTGAATACTTACTGATTATCTAGGGCAGGGCAACACCATGTGTAGTGGCCCTGGAGCTTCTGCGGACCCTGGCTCAGGAAGGTGGTGGGGGCTTGGTTTGAAATGCTTAAGTCAAGGAAAAAAAGAGAGGTAGTGTTTAGTTAGGTGTCTAAGTATTTGCTTAAGGAACTGGCCACCTGCTTGTCCAAGTTCAGGCTGTTATCTTAACTGCCCTTTAAATGCTTCTAGGTTGCTTTTATTCTTTGAGGATTAGTGAACAATTCAGTCCCACAGGTGTCTGCTGTTTTGAGAAAATAGTGCCGAAAAGTACACGAATGGAGGCAAATCCTTATTTGTTAAAACCTCCAGTCTTTCAAGAGATCCTTTTCCCAGACACGTGACTGAGGGTTCGCATAATCCCATTTCTGCTTAACCCGGGTCTCTCCCAACTTCACACCAACAGAAGGATCCTAGGATAGACCCATTCATCCGTCCATCCTTCCTTCCTGCTTCCTTCCTCCCTCCCTCCTTCCCTCCCTTTCACCCCCCACCACCTGCCTTGGAATTAAACTGTAATCCTGATTTACTTCATTCCTTTCTTGTTTGGCATTTCTCAGATTTCACGATAAGAGGGAAGCGAAGAAAAAAGTACGTGACTTGAAAATGTTTTTCTCTTTTTAAAGCCACATCTTTCTGCTTCATTTTGATTTCAGTGTAACTCGCCGAGTGAGGACTCTTGGCCCACGCTGGGAGCCCGCAGCCGGCATCCGCCACCGCCGGGCAGGTGTGCGCTGGGCGGGCGCGCGGACTCGCCTTTGCCGGGCCCGCGGCTCCCCCGTGTGGCCTGAGTAGGTAGTGATGCGAATAACATGCTTTGAGAAGTCAGAAGGCTGGCGTCTCGCCCTCCGGAGCTCACGAAGGAGTCTCTCTGGTTTCCTTTCTCAGAGGCAAAAAATTTCCAGTTGGTCTCAGGCTAACATGGACTCTGGCAGAGGAATTGAATGATGGCCGATTTCAAGAAAGCAAAACAAACTCCTGCCGGGGAGGCAGTTTGGGGTCCAATGATTTCAGGATGCCCAAGACCACTCCTGCCACACAAGCGAGGGGAAAGAGCGGGGAAGGTTCTAGATGAGCTGGATCCCCGCTAGGTGCCAGGCATCTGACATGCATTATTTAATCTTACTGTACCCCAAGCTAGGTAGGAATAGTCACCTCATTTTACAGAAGAGGAAACAGATTCTCTGAGGTCCACAGTCTCAAAATGGTGTAACAAGGGTTCAAACTGTGACCAGGCTGACTCCAAATCCCATACACTTGGCATGACAAGACCTCATACAAGAGGGGCGTCTCGGTCCCTTTGTGTTTCTGTAAACAGAGTACCTGAGTCAGAGTAATTTGTAAAGAACAAAAATGTATTTATCACAGTTCCGGAGACAGGTTCAATGTCTAGGGAGGGCCCCCATCTCTGCTTCCAAGATGGCACCTCGAACCCCATCCTCACATGGAGGAAAGGCAAAAAGGACAAGAAGAGATGAACTTGCCCCCTCTAGCCATTTTATAAGATGCTAATCACCTTCCTATAGGATGCATGTTTAATCCTGTTGCACAGGGGATTCACTTTCAACATGAATTTTGGAAGGGACACAAACATTCTAACCATAGTAATGTGAGGATCTCCTGCTCAGTTCTCTCCTTCTGTTGGAGATAGATGTCAGGCTCCAGAGGAAGCTGCTTATATTTCAAGTCCAATAACCTCACATCTGCATGGCCCATCTGAGTTACATGAGTGTGGTGTGTGGCATTCTGATCTCTGCATTGCAAAGTATGTTGTGTAATCTCGAGAACAGTCCTATGAGATGATTTTTTTATTGGCAATTTAATCATAAAATGAAGAGAGAGATGAAGTCACCTGCTTAAAGTTCTGACAGCTAGCAAATGTACATGAATTTGTCTTTTTCAGGTCTAGTGGTGTGAAATCATTTTTAATTATCATATCAAGTTGTCTTACATCTATCTCTGTAGACTAGTTTTGAAAAATTTGTTAAATGAGGGAGGTGGGGATCCTAAAGTTCCCTTCTAGCCCCTGAGTTCTGTGAGTTCTGGTTCTTGAGTGCTGTCACATCTGTTTCTCCTCTCATCTTCCCAGTGCTGTAATCTGGGGGTACCAGGGTGATATGGTTTGGCTTTGTGTCCCCACTCAAATCTCATCTTGAATTGTAATCCCCATAATCCCCCCATATCGAGGAAAGTGACCTGATGGAAGGTGACTGGATCATGGGGGCAGTTTCCCCCATGCTGTTCTGGTGATAGTGAGTTCTCACAAGATCTGATGGTTTTATAAGTGTTTGACAGTGCCTCCCTCACACGCTCACACTTTCTCTCCTGCCACCATGTAGGATGTGCCTGCTTCCCCTTCTGCCATGATTGTAAGTTTTCTGAGGCCTCCCCATCAATGTGAAGCAGTGAGTCAATTAAACCTGTTTTCTTTAGAAGTTATCCAGTCTCTTTATAAATTACCCATTTCTTCATAGCAGCGTGAAAACGGACTAATGCACAGGGGTATAGAGTTTGGTGACTAGCCATTGGACACACAGGCAGTCTCTGCCCCATCTAAGCCTGGAATGCGCAGGTTCCTTGACTGTGGACCTTGCATTGTGGGCTATTTACTGTTTGGCCTCATCTTGCCCCTTTTCTTTGATGAGACTCAACATTTCCCTTTGGGATGAGGCACTTTCTCTCTGGTTAGGGTGGGGCTGATCCACTCAGGCTTTGATGGTGTTTATATGACTCTGGCCTGGGTTGTCAAAGTGATTGGTCCGTAAACAAAATCCTGCTCTAAGTTGGGCTAAGAGCAGGCAGCTGCAGCTTCTAGCCCCTTTGGGAGAGAAGTGTGCTTATAGTTTTAGCTTCTAGCCCCTTTGGTATGGAAGTGTGCTTTTGACTGCATTTGCTAGTGTGGCTTTTATGGACTGAAGATTCATATACCCCCTCCACCCCCTAGTATTCATCTGTTGAAGCCCTAATCCCCAGTGTGACTATATTTGGACATGGGGCTTTTACAGAAGTAATTAAAGTAAGGTAATAAGGATAGGGCCTAGATCCCACAGGATGAGAGTACATAGAAGAGGAAGAGAAACCAGAGGTTGCTCCCTCTCCACATGCTTGCACTGAGGAAAGGCATGCACTGTGGACAGAAAACACAGTGGGTGGCCAGGTGCAAATCAGGAAGAGTCCTCACAGGAACCAAACCTTGCTGGCACCTTGATCTTAGACTTCTCAGCTGCTGGAACTGTGAGAAATACATTTCTGTGATTTAAGCCACTCACTCTAATGGTATCTTACTATGGTTATGGCAGCTTGAACTAACACAGTGGTAAAAGGCCAGCTGGGGGCTACTAGTCATCATCTCTGCCACCAAGTGAGAAAGCCAACAGAGGCAAGAAGAGCTGAGAGTGGGAGTGACAAGGGGTGTGGACCCCTGGACTGTTCATGATCCAAGCCAATACGTTTTAACCAGCTTTGATATATCGTTCATATACAACTTCCCCTCTTAAAGTGTATAATTCAATGGATTTTTATATATTCACAGATACATACACAGGTGCAACTATCACCAGAGTCATATTAGAATATTTCTCTCACCTCAGAAAGAGCCCCCATTTCTTCTGTTTACTCCCCTATGTTCCCATCCTTCCCAGCCCTAAGCAATCACAAATCTACTTTGTTTAACATTTGCCTATTCTGTATACTTCATATAAACAGAATAATATGGCTTGTGTGTCCGGCTTCTTTTACTTAGCATAATATTTCCAAGTTTCATCCATGTTATGGTGTATGTCAGTACTTCATTTCTATGGCTGAATAATATTCTGTCCTATGGATATATGACATTTTGTTAATCCATTCATCAGTTGGTGAATGTTTGGATGTTTCCACCTTTTGTCTATTAGGAATATTTTGTATTCATTTATGTAGATAGGTTTTTATTTTTCATGAGTGGATTTGAGTGGAACTTCTCTTGACTACAATTCCACCTTAAGAACGAAATCACTGACTCATATGACTATGTTTAATTTTTGAGGAATTGCCAGGCTTTATTCCAAAGTGGCTACATTATTTACATTCCCACCCACACTGTATGAGGGGCTCTGATTTCTCAATATCCCTGCCAATACTTATTAATATCCAACTTTATTCATTCTAGCCATCCTAGTAGATGTGGTGGTATCTCACTGTGGTTTTGATTTGCATTTCCCTGATGAATAATAACGTCAAGCATCTTTCCATATGTTTATTGGCCATTGTGTATCTTCCTTGGGGAAAGGTTTATTCAGATCCTTTGCCCATTTTACTTTATATATTCTATATGCAAATTTCTTATCAGAACTTTTCCTTTGTTTTGCTTGTGCTTTTGATGTTAAATGCAAGAATTTATTGCCAAATCCAAGGCCATGAAGATTTGTCCTTATGTTTTCTTCTAATAGTTTTGTAGCTTTAGCTTCTATATTTAGGTATTTAATTCATTTTAAATTAATTTTTGTATATGATATAAGAGTTGAGCTTCATTCTTTTGCTTGTGGCTATCCAGCTGTCCCAGCACCATGTGTTGAAAACACTCTCCTTTCCCTATTGAATGGCCTTGACATCTTTATTGAAAATGAAAATGAGTTGACCACAAACACAAGGGTGTATTTCTGAACTCTTAGTTCCGTTCCACTGATCCTTGTGCCAGTACCACAGTGTCTTGATTACTGTTGCTTTATTGTAAGCTTTGAAGTCAGAAAATGTGAGTGCATGCACTTTGCTTATATTTTCAAGACTGTGTTGGTTATTCTGGTTGACTTGCAATTTTGTATGAATTTTGAAGTCAGCATGTCAGTTTCTACAAAGAAGTCACATGGGATTCTGATAGAGATTATGTTACATCTGTAGATCAATTTGGGGAGTTCTGCTATCTTAATGTTAAGTTTTCTGATCCATGAACATGGATGTCTTTCAATTTATTTAGATTCTCTTGAGTTTGTTTCAACAACATGTTGTGGCTTTCAAAGTATGTTTGGCATTCTTTTTTGTTAAATTTATTCCTAGGTATATTATTCTTGTTGAAGCTATTGTGAATGGAATTGTTTTCTTAATATTATTTTTGAATAGATCATTGCAAGTGTGTAAAAATACAATTTTTGTATTTTGAGCCCATCTATATTTGTTTACCTTAATTCTGCTTGAATTGTGTTTTTGGTATTTGGAACTGAAAAAATGCTGTATTAGTCCGTTTTCACACTGCTGATGAAGACATATCTGAGACTGGGAAGAAAAATAGGTTTAATGGACTCACAGTTGCACATGGATTGTGAGGAAGGACTCACAATCATGGCGGAAGGCGAAAGGCACTTCTTACATGGTGGCAGCAAGAGAATGAGAAAAAAGTGAAAACAGAAACCCCTTATAAAACCATCAGATCTCCTGACTTATTCACTCCCACAAGAACAGTATGGGGGAACTATCCCCATGATTCAATTATCTCCCACTAGGTCCCTTCCACAACATGTGGGAATTATGGGAGAACAATTCAACATGATATTTGGGTGGGGACACAGAACCAAACCATATCAAATGCTAACCAATACTAGACTGTGCCATAACTGGAATCCCCAAAAATCTGGGATGTAGAAATATATATGACAGTGTTTATAAAGAGCTTTCACATGACTTTATTTGATCCCCACTTACTTTGGGAGATGTGCAAAGTAGTATTTTTATCTGTATTTTAAAGATGAGGAAACTGAGGCTTGAGAGAAGCTAAATGACTTACCTAACCCTCAGCTTAGTAAGTGGTTCTTAGCAAGCCATAACCGTGGTCTTCTGACCCCCGTACCAAAGCCTTTCATGTAGCCTTAACCCCCATCTTCTGACCCCCATACCAAAGCCTTCCTGAAGGGCTCACAGAGCCCAAGAGAGGTACGTTGTTGCCACTCTTCCTCTTTTTAAGAGACAGAATCTTGCTCTGTTGTCCAGGCTGGAATGCAGTGGTGCAGTCTGAGCTCACTGCAGCCTCAAACTCCTGGGCCCAAGTGATCCTGCCACCTAAGCCTCCCAAGTAGCTAGGACTACAAGCCACCATGACCAGCTAATTTTTAAAATTTTTTGTAGAGACGTGATCTTGCTGTGTTGCTCAGGCTGATCTCAAACTCCTGGCATCAAGTGATCCTCCTGCTTTGGCCTCCCGAAGTGCTAGGATTATAGTTACAAGCCTCTGTACCTGGCCAGAGATACTTTTCTGATGGGTCTGCCAGGAAGCAAGGGTGGGGAAGGGAAGCATTGCCTCAAACAACAATATAGAGCAGAGGTGTTCAATCTTTTGGTTTCCCTGGGCCACATTGGAAGAAGAATTGTCTTAGGCTACACATAAAACACTAACAATGGCTGATGAGCTAAAAAAATTACAAAAGACTCATTTTAAGAAAGCTTACAAATTTGAGTTCGGCCGCATTCAAAGCCATTCTAGGCCACATGCAGCCCATGGGCCATGGGTTGGACAAGCTTGATAGAGAAGCAGAGTCTCAGAAAATGAGTCATGACTGAGGTAGAAGATCAAGGAATTAAAATCTAGTGCTCACCCTAAGGAAAAATGAATACTTATCAACTGGAGAAACTTTTTTTTAAGTCTTCATTCTAAAGAGTATGGAAAATAAAACCTCACTCTCCCCTGTCCCAAAATAAGTATTTGTGGTAGACAATGTATACTATTTTAGAGACTTTACAAACTTTATAAACTACAAGGCTGAGAGCTAAGAAGCCCAATTGGCTCTGCAACTCTTTTAATTAACATAATTATAATGAACGTTGAGTCAAAGGCAATTTAGTACAGTGTGTGCTGCACTTGGTATATTTCTAAACGTGGGAATTAAGGCCAAGGAGGGAAGGCCATTACTTGGCCCGAATATTGAAAACTTTCTTTGTAATTGCACTCTGCTGTAGGTCATCATTTTTTAGTTTAAAAACTGTTTCAACCATATTTTCATGCTTCAGTAGGACTACGATAAATATAATTGTATGTATTAACAGTGTCTGTCAACACGAAAAGGAAGAATGGATCCAAAACTCTCCATCTAGCTCTTAATTCAATCAAACTCAAATTGCTCCATTTAAAAAATAAACGTGTTTCCTTTTAGTTCTTACTTACAGCGGATAGTGATGGGAGACAGTAGGCAGTACCAATAGTACCTGTTTTTTGGTTGCCAGATCTCCTGTGATGGGCAGGGCTCACAACCAGAATGCCAATCTTCTTGTGGTTCACCAAAAGAAGGAGTGTCAGTGATGGAGGTGGAGGCCTGTACTCCATTTCATAATAATCTGTGGTTGAGAGAGATTAGGAAATTCCTCATTCATTAGAAGCCTCACCTATTACAACTAATAACATTTTGTAATGATTCCATGCCCGTTTGAGAACTAGAAATCTGTTTATGATTATTGATTATTGCATATGAAGATTGTAACACAAAGAAATGATACATGTTGGATGTCATGTTCTAAATACCCTGATTTGATCATTACACATTGTATGCATATATTGAAATATCATATCTACCCCATGAATATGTAAAATTACTATGTACCAATAAAAATACATTTTTTAAACTGCAAAAAAATATTATAAAGAAGTTTTTGTATTATTTAGAAACATGTGCACATATATTCACCTCTATAAACCTAAGATGATGGCAGAGAGGGCATAGATAAAAATATTCAACCCAAGTTGAAAGTTAAGCTGGCATTCAGAAGACAATGATCTGTAGTATTGAGACAGACTGTCTACTACATGCAGAGGCCTGGAGTTCAGAACAGGAGGCTGAGGTAAGAAAGATACCCATGCTCAGTCCAAAAGCTGACAAATATAGTACACACTCCATACTGTCACTGTCCAGTGTCACAGTGACACCCAACTGAGTGGGTAAAAAGCTTCCAGCAAGGCCCACCAAGCTGAAGTGCTTTCCTAGTCTGCTCCCAGCAAGAGTTCTGTGGAGGACAGCCCTACTGCTCTCCAGTACAACTTGACCAGAACAAAGGCCCAGAACAACTTAGACCCCACCTGCCACCAGTAGGGAATTCTCTCCTTCTCCAGCCAGGAGAGGCAGCCAGCTTGGTTAGAGCAAAGAGTTGGTCTTATGCTCTCTTCTTCCCCTTTCCCTTTCTTGTATCCCATGGAGCTGAATGAAGAGCTAGAAAACAGCTCTGTTCTTATTTTAGGTAATTCTTCCCTTCCTCCTGCCACATACCCAAGAGAATAAGCTCCTTGCCTCCCTATTGCCTTGGAACAGTTCCTTACACATCATTGATTCTTAATGAATTGTGTTAAAATGAATCTGTGATCAACTTTGCTATGCTCATGGGTCTGTTTACCACAACGATACTGACAACGAAGGGTAGTTTTGTGGTGCTTTTCCATTTATGTGTCTACCTGGTTTTGCTTTAAAGACGAGGAAAAAATTATTTCTTGCCTCTTCTAGCTGAAGCCCTGAGTACTGATTAAGAGTTTATTTGGGACCAGGTGCAGTGGCTTACACCTGTAATCCCAGCATTTTGGGAGGCCAGGGCGGGAGGATTGCTTGAGCCCAGGAGTTCAAAACCAGCCTGGGCAATATAGGGAGACCCGGTTTCTATAAAAGTTTATTTGGCCTTTGGGAAATGTCTATCCCAGGTAATAGTGGCCGGTTTCTTGAGAGATTACCAAAGGCTGAGTCAATAAAATCCCTCAAAAAATTACAAATGTATTTATACAAGAAAGCAAATGAAAGCATCCAGGAAAAAATGTTCACAAACACAAATTCAAAAACATACAAATTAAAGCAAATTTGAGGTGCCACTTACAACTAAAGAAACATCATAACATGATAATATATACTAACGTGTTTGTAGTGAATCTGACTTACTTCTACAACAGCTTAGGAAGTGATATGACAATACTAATGAATGTCTACTGACAGTATCTCAGGGAGCGCAACTCCGCAATGTAAATGGTGGCCCTGTAAACAAAAGTGTTTTTATCTAATAATCTTTGCTCCTGGAATTTTTTCTGAACCTCAAAGGGCACATAGACCAGGAGATAAAAAGTTCATGGCATGCTCAAAAACAATTGAGTTCTTCACCAGCAATCCTCAAAAAAGAAAATCCTAAAGGTTGTTCTTGAGAATAGAAATATATTAAATTCAGAAAGAATGGCTTAGATATAACAATAAATAAAGAAAAAAGAAAATGGCTAATATATGGGTAAAACTTACTAAGTATTGACCCTAACTAGCAATAATTTCTTATGTGGATTTTTTAGAAAGTAAGAATTAAATCAATGACTAAAATATAAATTTGACTGGGCATGATGGCTCATGCCTGTAATCCCAGCTACTTAGGAGGCTGAGGTGGGAGGATCACTTGAGGCCAGGAATTGAAGACCAGCCTGGGCAATATAACAAGACCCTATCTCTACGAGAAAGTTAAAAAAAAAAAAAAAAAAAAAAAGAAAGAAAGAAAGAAAAAAATTGAGCCAGGCATGGTGGCTTGTGCCTATAGTTCTAGCTACTGAGGAGGCTAAGGCAGGGGGATTTCTTGAGCCTAGGAGATCAAGGCTGTAGTGAGCTATGATTGAGCCACTGTACTCCATCTTGGGCAACAGAGTGAAACCTGTCTCTAGGGGGAGAAAAAAAGGATATCTTCCAAATTAAGAGAAGGAAAAAGGTAAAAAATTCTCAAGCAGTCTCCAAAAAGGAAATATGGAAGGAACAAACAAAATACAGAATTGTAATTACACTAAATCCATATGGGTCATATCCTCCAGTTAAAAGAAAAAAGAATGCTTGTTTAGAACAACAAAAAAAACCCAACCATATGTTGTTTAACAAGAGATAAATCTAGATAATATGAATATGAATACATCTAAATATAAATATTTAGGTACATCTAAATAATATAAATATATTTATATTATTTTATTTTATATATTAAATCTATAGATTATACATCTAAATAACATAATTTAGATACATCTAAATATTTATATTATTTTATTATATAGATTTTATTTATATAAATTTATAAATATATAAAATTATATATATATTAATATATAAAATATATAATTATATATAAATATATATAATTATATATAATAAAAAATATAAAATAATTATATTTAGAGACATCTAAATAATATGAATGATAAATAGTTGAGATTAAAATGATGAAAGAGTATACCTGATAAAAGTATAAAGAAAAGAAGACTGGTGTGGGCTATATTAATACCAGACAAAAGAAACTTTCAGGCATAAAGCATTACTTAAAAATAAAGTTGCTCTTGAATGATAAAAGGTTTAAGGGAGAGATAAAATAACTTAAGATTTGCATGCATTTAATAGCATGTATGATAGAGGAAATGAAATCAGTATTTCCAAGAGATATCTGCACTCTCATGTTCATTGCAGCTAATAGCCAAGATATGAAAAAGACCTAAGTGTCCATTGACAATGAATGGATAAAGAAATTGTGTTGTATATATATATACAATGAAATATTATTCCACCTTAAAAAGGAAGCAAATCCTGCCATTTGCGACAACATGGATGAACCTGAGGGTGTTAGGCTAAGTGAATTAAGTAAGACAAAGAAAGGCAAATACTGTATGATTTCACTTACATGCAGAATCTAAAAAAAGCTAAACTCATAGAAATGGATTATAGAATAGTGGTTGCCAGGGGCTGGGGGGTGGGGGAGATGGGGAAATAATGGTTAAAGGGTACAAACTTTCAGTTGTAAGTTCTGGGGATCTAATGCACAGCATAGTGACTATAACAATACTGTGTTGTACACTTGAATTTTGCTAAAAGAGTAGCTCTTAAATGTTATACAAAAAAAGTAACTAGGTGAAGAGATAGCTAGCTAACTTGATTGCAATAATTATCTTGCAATATATACACATATTAAATCATCACACTGTACACCTAACAGTAATACAGTTTTGTCAATTACACCTAAATAAAGCTGGAAAATAAAAAACCTCCCATAAAAAAGAAAATAGATAAAAAATTTACATGCATTTATTACACAGTCTCACAATATATAAAGGAAAGCTGACAGACCTACCAGGAGAAACAGACAAATCTAAAATCATAGTAACAAATTTTAACAGGTCTGTGTAATTGAAAGAAAGAGCAAAATACTACAACGAAGCATGCAAAAAAGAAAACACTAGTGGGGTTATGTTTTTTCTTGTTAAAGTTTCCCCTGAAATTTAAATGTATAATTAGAATCAAACCAGAAACGGTATCCGAGGTGAAGCTTCCATGGTGTCGTGTCTTGGGGTCTCTGCAGGCTGAGGTTGCCTGTCCGTTCCTACACACCTCAGCGTCTGTAAGTGATTATGAGCGGCACAGGGGAAGGAAAGAACGTGTGGATCAGGTGTTAACAGCATTTTTTCCAAATATTCTCCATTCTGCTTTTCCTAATAACTTTGGTTTTGGAAAGTCCATTGTGCTAAAGTAATCCAAGCTGCCTCTCCCAAGAGTGTACTGTGGCCTGACCGTAGGCTCTGCCCACCTTGATCCTGATTCCAAAAGGGAAATGACCCTGAAAGGAGCTGGAATCTAAGGGCTGGCATCCGGTCCTGTGGTGGAGACAAACACTTTCAAAGATGTAAAAAATCCCACTTGTTCTAAGTCACTTTGCTTCCTGCCTGGGACATGAAAAGGGGGCCTTGTTCTTTGTGAGGGAGTGTGCAGCTAATTCTGGTATGACGTAAAGGCACTTTATATTATTGTCTGTGCAAAATGAACTGTCACCTCCCAACTTATTACACAGGAGTCTTACAGTTTTGCTTAGAATCTGAGGAACACACCCAGAGGCCAGAATAGTCCACCAGAGACTGAACTAATACTGCAGTGTGGAAGACAGCCATACCAAGATGAAAGATGCTTTCCTGTGCCGAGTGAGGTGATGGAAAAATAAAAAGCCAGACAAGAATGTACACAAAAAGGATGTACAAAAGGGCACCTCTTCTCCAACATGGTTCAGTACTTAGGGCTTGCTTTTGCAGAGTTTCCTTCATACAAACTGCTTCCAAAACCACTTTACAGTTAAAAGCTTTGGATGGCCATTTGTTAGCACGCAGTAATAAATCACAGTTGAGGCAGAGGGCAAAAATTACATTTAGATGACACTGCTGTCAGCTGTCTGTGGGGTGGAGACAGGTTTAAGACTTGGTGGTGAGGCACAAGGGGACTGATCTAGGGAGTGGACTTCACTCTCACAGGCTCTTACGTGAATGTGATAAGCCAGGATAACCCCTTAGAGCAGTAACCGGAAAGATTGGCCTCACTATTTCTCACTATTCCCCCACTTCTCTGCACCCACTGCCCATCCAATTTGCAGAGTGGAGATGCCAAACCACACACAAATTGCCACCCATCAGTCATTTTTAAGTATAAATAAGTCGAGGGTGGAAGTTCGAAGATACACATGATACAAAATTTGGGAGAAGAAATTTGACTAAATGTAGCCAGGGCCCATGCTCAATCTCAAGCCACCAAGAGGTGTTCAAACAGTGAACCTCTGTAAAAATAGGGCTTCTTCTGGTAGCTGAAGTAGAAATGGAATGATTTTATAAGGTATCAAACAAAAATGTTCCCAGTTTCTTTACTTTGTTAAGAGCAAGCAATTTTCTCTTCAGTGATTGTGTGGCAACAGTAGATGGCGATGTTGCCCTTGTTTTTGAGGAAACTGCTGTTGGAAGCGGGTGAACTGTGGCAAACATTGAAAATTTGGGGCTGAAATGTTGATTCTGTTGGTTAGCAATGCAGTGTTGAGGCTGTTTGGCCTGAGTAGGTGTGGGGAAGGAGCGGATGCTAATCCAAGGCCATTTGCTCTGGCCCACCAATATACTCATCTGAGGAGGCAGGCAGGCACTGACAAGAATCTATCAAATTATCAGTTTTTATCCAAGTATTTGTTTGAAAGAAATGGTAGACAAATTGCAGTTTTTATCCAAGTATTTGTTTGAAAGATTTCAAAGATATGTTTGAAAAATTATCAGTTTTTATCCAAGCATTTGTTTGAAAGAAATGGTAGACAAATTGCAAAGTTAATACACTTTAACAACAGCAAGTCTCAGGGACTAATCATAAAAAAGCAATGGCAATAATATTATAGATAGATGATCGAGTGTCACTGTGAGCCAGGCACTGTGCCAAGTACTTTGTATGGCTGCTACTACTTAATTCTTAGAGAAACCTGTGAGACAGGTATCAATACCCCCATTTTACAGATGAGGTCACTGACTTTCAGGAAGTTTAAATACTTTTTCTGAGGTTCCACAGTTAGTCAGTGGGTTGGCCAGAAATCGATTTCGAGCCTGCTTGCCTCCTCGAAATATAAAATTTTTCACTTTTCTAAAGCCAGTCAAGATAAAGACAAGTTTAGTTTTCAGAATGAACCTTCAAAATCTACACGAGATATATAAATTTAAGAAATGGGGAAGAAGGAAGCCTTCTAGGGTCAGAGGAAATACTTTTTTCTTTTTAGAGCTTCCTTTATCTTACCCCAAATAATCAGATGAAGTGTGTGCATGTGTGTGATTTTAAAATATGGCATATGGATTCCAAAGATCTATTTATCTGTTAGTATCATTATTGCAAATTCAAAAGAGCTTTCAGGCATAAAAACTAGTTTTCATCAACTTTCATCTCATAAATCAATAAAAAGTTTTTCTTAGCTATTCTACCCTTAAGTTAATGTCACAGAAATAGTTTTCCCATAGTGACACTAGGCAATAAATTTTTTTATTGGCAAATTGTTATTTATTGTATGTCCATAACAACGTATGGCATTAGAAACTATCAGGATTCCCTTCCACTGGGAGGTCATGGGTGACGGTGGATAAACTCATATCCAGAACCAGTACAAGGAAACTCACCCAGTCTCTGCAGTACAGAATGTATGTGCTCTACCAAGAACTACTCAGTAGAGCCAATCAAATCCTTCTAAATTGTCAACAGGACAGAAATAATTCCCTGAGTATATACTTGTGAAGTTATACTTCAGATAAGCTCAACAATCAAAGGATAAAAAAGTCCCTTAAGAGTTGTTTTTGAAATATCTTGACTTTGACAACTTAGGTTTGATGAATTGGAGACACAGAAAAAGTCTACAAACATCTTTTCTTTGAGAACTTAGATATAAACTGGAGAGGCTGCAAATTTTTCCCAGGTAAAGTTTGCATGTGCCTTTTAATCTTAAGTCCAGGTCAACCAAACTGCTCCACATCTCCTTTAATTCATTTCAGGATTGTGAGTCTTTATGAGAAAACACAGGACAAACTTAGGTGAATAAAATCCCAAATCTGGCACATGAGCCCAGGCCTATCCCTCAGCTTTGCAAGGTCTGGAACAAGAGTTATAAATGGAGGCCCTGTATAATAATTTATCATTTTAAAGTAAGAAGTCAAGCTAAAAACTGTTGAATGAAGTATGTTCTATCCTCCTAAGTTGAAAAATATGCCTTCCTGATGGCCTGGGAAGAATGTGGGTCCCCAGAACCCTCAAGGTTCTACCCCACAGCACGAACATGCAGGAAGAGCTGCCTCCCAGCTGCCCAAGAGGTCTTACATGCATGTGTGCAGACACCCAGGCCATATGTCCAGGCTCTGTCCATGCCCCTCACAAACGAGTGCCCCCTGCCTCCTACCCCTTGGCCCTTGGGATGTACATACTGAAACTGTGATTTGCCTGCTGGAGGAAGGGCCCAGGGAGGAAGCTGGCTGTGGGGTCACTGGAGTGAGAAACTGTGGGGATCATGTTTGAGATCATGTTTGAGATGTTTGAGATGGGGAGTAGGGTGAGGGCTCCTGGTGGTTATGTTCCCTTGAGCCTACAGACTTTCCACTCTATGGAAAAGGAGACAACAGGGGATGGTCAGGGCCTGGCTGGGGATCTCCTTGTTTTCTTGAGAGACTTTCTTTCTCTTGGTCAGAAGTACAGAAGTTCAGCTTTCTCTATAGAAAAAGAGGTCACAAGAGGTGGTAGATGGAAAAACAAGGAAGGCAGGCAAGGAGAGGAGTTAAGAGAACATCTCTCAGCAGAGGCGGAGGGGTGGGAGAAGGTAATGGAAGGGCATGGCTAAGACCAAGGAGACCAGGGATGAACCAAGTGGCCTGGAGAGCATCACCCCTGAACTGTGGGCTCAGCATTTTAGAAGTTGGAAAGGTATGTG
The DNA here is from genome assembly GCF_029281585.2 of Gorilla gorilla gorilla. NCBI lineage: Eukaryota > Metazoa > Chordata > Mammalia > Primates > Hominidae > Gorilla > Gorilla gorilla. The sequence continues at coordinate 132,097,825 of NC_073228.2, forward strand.
TATTTTTTAGAAAGATTGTTATTAAAATAAAACAAAACCCCAGAGTCACAAGAGTTAACATTTTTGTTATTGGAAGCATGAAAATCATGCTGCTATGATTGTGGTGAGGGACAGAGGCATTCTGTGGAGGGGGTTACAGGGAGGTTCCCTCAGTTACGTATGGAGGAAAGAAAGTCAGGAGCCACCTGGGAACCACAGAGTGACGCTCTGTGTCTCAACCACTTGGCTGGACCCAAGACACCTCTGGTCTTGTTTCCACTCATAATCAGGAGTCCATTGCCCCTTCACTCTTAGGTCTCAACGTCTTTGCTCCACCATGTTCCCCCTCGACTTCTAAGTTTGGCTCAGGTGCAAACCTTTCCAAGGAGACTGGTTGGATTGAAACCATGAAACCCACTATTGGGACACACAGTTTTGTCAGGCTCCGCCCAGCACCCTGGTCCAGAAGAAGGCTCTCAGTTGTGGTACTGAGCAATTCAAATTTACTTTGACCAGGGCAACTGGCCCCCCTGCCCCGACACGTGCCTGACCTAATTCCTAGGCCCAGCTCCTTGTCTGAGTTTGGCCACACACAGCAATCTGGGCTGGTCCAGACTTCAGACTAGTAAGTCCTGAAGGTCAGTGGTTGACTGATTTTCTAAATAAGACAAACCTCACCCACATGCCTTTTAAAACTCAGCAGAAGGCAAACACACGCAAAGAAAGGGACAGAGCAGCAGGGGAGCGTCACTGTGGCCGGGCTCTCGACAGGGCTCTGCTTCAGTTTCCTGCTCTGTGAAATGAAAGGTTTGCATTCGATGGTCTACAGGTCTTTTCAGAGAATACATGTCCATGAGTAGATGTCATGTCACATGCTGTAGAGTCCTCTTACTGAGTGAACACTGAGTGTGTGCTGATGTTTTTGTAGCACCATTCCCACGGAGTAACAGCCGGCTCCATTTTCATAACCCCTTGGAGTGAGGCGTCACCTCCCTGTCCTCTTTCCTCTAAGAACTCAGTTGTGTGCCAGACCTCAGGAGGTCATTTTCAAACCCCACGGCTCGGAGAGAACACAGGCCCTTGGTGACCACAGTGTTGAGGGAACCGGGCAGGGGCTTTGCCAGGAGCCACGCTGTTGATCCTGGCAGGGTTTCTGCCCTGATGTGGACAGCGCATGGGAGATCAACCTCCCCTCACTCTCACTCCCCATTCCCGCTCCCCTGCTGGGCAGGAAGGCCTGGGTTTCCAAGACTCCCAGTAGGAGCCAAGCGGCTTGACTCAGGCCAAGGGTTTGTGGCCTGGGCCCGTTGTCTCCTGAGCCAGCTTTAATGCGCTCAGATGATCTCGTGCCCACAAACCCGTGGCTGGAAGATGATTCAGGGCCAGATGCAATTAGACTGTGGGCCAGTCAGATCTTCCTGGAAACTGGAATATTGCAGGTCACACCTAGAGTGTGTGTCATATAAAACTAATGCAGCAGGAAGACATGCAAACTATTCACTGGGGTTCCCCCACTCCCTCCACTGCTGTATCCTTGCCAGTTGGGCTGAGGCCACAGCCTGGCACTGTCCCTCAGGATAGGGAGGGGTGTCAAGAGGGATTTGGGAAACAAGGACAGCAAAGTCTGACTTTTAATCTCAAAGCCTTGGGTCGAGGTATTTTAGGAGATTGAGGCAATCAGCCCCAACTAGGACCGAACCTATCCACCACCCTCATTAGGTAAAGATTCTCTCAGGCTGGGGATTTAGGGAGGATAAGTTGTTAAGGAGAGAAAGAAAGTAAGAGAGTTAGAGTTGAGTGTGCATACGGTAGTGACTGAAAGGGAGGGGTACTCTGAACTGCAAGCCTATCCTTACATCTCTTGGGCTAGAGATTGGGAAGGAATAATAATATCTCCAGTGGGTTTGGTGGTCCCAGAGCAAAGTGACCTTGTGACTGATTTCCAGAGTGCAGCCTTGAGAGGACATTCTATCCAGTGTGTACTTCATGAGGCAAATAGGCAAAGGGAAGTTCAAGGGACTCCAGGAGGCTCAGCCCCAACCACCAAAGTGCCATGAGAGAACACCCGCAATTTTTGGTAGCCCTTTGATTAAGGTGTAGAAGGTAGCAGAAGGAGCCTGCAACTCCTGTGGCCATGGCTGGCAGGGAGGAAGGACCCAGAGTAACCTGCATGGACCTGGTAACTGGAGGCCAGAGTCCCAGGACATGTAAGGCCATGTGAAGTATTAACTGGATGGTGGCAGCCAAGGGTAATGGTAGGAGGGTTGTAGCTGTTGCCGGGAATCAGCCAAGACAGCTGGAGGTAAGAAGTAGACCACTCTCCTCTAGCATGCCACAGCCTGGGGTGTATGCTCCAGCTCTCCTCCATCTCCATGCTAGGGTGTTGGTGCTGAGTTTGCGGGGGTGATCTTGTGTTTATATATACACAATCTTGTATTTGACCAAATTTAAACCTAAAACTTAACAAAAGTCATAAAAGTGGCTGACTGTATCTGGAAGTGACAAGGTGAAATTCTTTACAACTCACAGAATGGTGCTTCAAGATAAAAACTGAGTTATAGAAAACAATTTTTTTTTTGCATACCTGAGTGCATTTTTAACAGAAATTTTAACCATAGAAAGCACCATTGGCTTCTTTCAAACTGGTTTTTCTCCTCCTCGTCAGAAAAATTATCTGAAACTTTGAAATAGAAGAGATTACAGGATGTTCTCTTTCTGTGTAGTACTGAGTTTGCAACTTTGACTTTCCATTAACTGGTTAACTTGTAGATTTTTTTTCTGGGAGAGACACAAAAAGTGTGTCCAATGGAAAAGGTAATGCCAAACGTCTCAGTGTGTGGACCTGTAGGCCCGTAACTCGTCTTGTATTGAATGAACAATTTGATCCTAATGTTCCCTTACTAAATTACCTATAAATGTCTATCTTCTCATGTGTTCTTTGAACCGTTCATAACATCTTACTGATTTCCTCATTAATTAGACTTGAAAAAGACCTTTGACATATGTTCATTTCATAACATTGTTTTATAAGTTTTAGAAAATTATACTTGAGCATCATTATAGTCTCAGACCTACCAACTCACATGGCATACATAAATCAATAATCTAATCTATCTTGTCCCTCTTAGTAGAATGTGTAAGTACTTGTCATTCTTTGTCCTTGATTGAAATCCCAAGAAAGGAAAAGCCTCACTTAATATCTTGTTTCCATTCATTATTATTATAACCATTTTACCAATGAAGGAACTGAGGTTTAGAGAAGTAAGGTATCTTGCCCAAGCCTACACAGCTAGTGGGTAGCAGACGTAGAAGGATTCACACTCCAAGCCTGTATGTGTCTCAAGTCTTTGCTTTCCTACTGCACCACACAAACTTCTCTACTACTAGTCTGAGTCAAACATTAATTTGTATTCGAAGAAATAATCCAACATAAATCAACCCTTCAGCACACACACGTGCACAAATATGCATATCCCCACACACATATAAAGAAAAGAAACAAATAGAAAGTAAAACACCCTACCCAATTATAAATAAAACTCAAACCTCATAAAAGTTTTTATCCAAAGTTACCCCAAATACAACGTGTGCTTATTTTCTTTCTCCCACCCAAATCTGGTCCTTCTCCTGTATTCCTCAATTTGGTTGGTGAGAATACCACCCATTGGCCACCAAAATTAGAAACCATGGAATCTTTTTACTTCCTTCTTGCTAACCTTCCTCTCTGCTAGTGCCAAAGCACTAGACTTAGAAGTTGGAATACTCCTTAATGAATCCTTTCTTCTCTATTTCTTCTGCCAATGCTTAAAAGTGATCTTCAGATTTTTTTTTTCGGCTTCCATATCTCCTAAAATACTTATGAAAAACTTTGTAACCCCGAACATTATCAAACTTTCCTCTAAAGTGTTTCATCATAATTTCAAATATTTACAAAGGATATAATTTCTAACGTATTAATACTGACATTTGAAGAGAAAAGTACTTTATTACTCATTGTTGGTCTTTAAAATGAATCTAATGAAACCTAAAAACAAATGTTGATACCACCGCCTTTTTTTTTTTTTTTTGAGACAGAGTCTTGCTCTGTCACCCAGGCTGGAGTGCGGTGGTGCTATCTTGGCTCACTGCAATTTCTAACTCTGGGTTCAAAGAGTCTTGTGCCTCAGCCTTCCAAGTAGCTGGGATTACAGGCTTGTGCCACCATGCCTGGCTAATTTTTGTATTTTTAGTAGGGATGAGGTTTCACCATTTTGTCTCAGGCTGGTCTCAAACATCTTGGCCAGCCTGGTCTCAAACTCCTGACTGCAAGTGATCCGTCTACCTCAGCCTCCCAAAGTGCTAGGATTACAGGCGTAAGCGACTGTGCCCAGCCCATTACCCATTTTAAAAATACACGTTTCATCAAATGGTGTTGGTACCATTGGATGTCCTGTGAAAACATTTGAAACTCATATTTTACACAAGAATTAACTCAAAATTATCACAGACCTAAATGTAAAACCTAAAACTAAAAAAATTCTAGGAGAAAACATAGGAGAAAATCTTTGCAATCTTGGGCGAGGGCAAAGAGATTTTAGATGTGACACCAAAAGCACGATCTATAAAAGAATAACAATTGATACATGAGACCTATCAAAATGAAAATAATTTGCACTGTGAAAGTCACTGCTAAGAGGATGAAAAGACAAGCCATTGACTGAGAGAAAATATTTGTAGATCACGTATCTGGCAAAGGACTTATCTGGCAAAAGACTTGTTTCTCTCAAAATTATAGTAAGAAAATAACACAATGTTTTGACAAAATATTTGAACACTTCACCAAAAAAGACGTATGGATGGCAAATAAGCAAATGAAAACATGTTCATCATTAGGGAAAAGCAAATTAAAACTACAATGAGAAGATACCATTTTGTAGCTAGAAGGATGGCTAAATACAGATCTGACAATACTAAGTGCTACTGGAGATATTAAGTAACTGGAACTTCCATGCGTTGCTGGTGGGAATGTAAAACTGTAGAGCCTTTAAAATGATACAAAAACAGTTTGAGTTTCTTTTGAAGTTTAACATGTACTTGCCATATGACTCAGCAATCCCACTCCTGGGTATTTGCCCCAGTGAGATGAAAATTTATGTTCTCACAAAGACCAGTATGCAAATGCTTACAGCAAATGTTTATTCATAATGGCCAAAAACTGAAAACAACTGAAATGTCCTTCAACCAGTTAATGAATAAACAAACTGATACATCCATCCAATGGAATACTACTCACCAGTTAAAAGGAATGAATTATTGATAAGCGTAATAAAATGGTTGAAGCCAGACCTCAAAAATTATATGATTCCACTTAAATGATGTTTGAGAGAAGATAAAACTATAAGTATACAGAGCATATCAGTGGTCACCGATGACTGGGATTAGGGGAAAGAATTGTCTACAAAGAAGCATATGGGAATTTTGAGCGTGCAGGTGATGATGCTGTTCTGCATCTTGATTGTGGTGGTGAATACATTTGCCAAAACCCATAGAACTGTAAATCACAAAGGAAGAATTTTACTGTATATAAAAATTTGTAGAACATATATATACGTACACATATATGGCTGACTGCCACTTCTACTACTTGAGTCTGTCACTACAGCAGTTACTACTGTTACTGCTTGAGACCATCATTACAAGACAGAACAAGCTTCTTTGGTTAATTACTGCGGGGTAAAAATTTCCACTGATAATCAGAAAGAGCCTGTTTCTCATTAACAGAAGGCACAGAGAAAGCAAATTGAGGCTTATCCTTTTCGCACAACAGTATAGCAAAAAGCAATCCTTAGACCTTCGATTTCCACTGTACAGGTGGGTCCACCAGATGCTACAGGTTGTGATAGATAAATCTCTGTCCTCGTTGCACTTCCAAATCCCTGACCTCCTTGCTTCTTACGTAGAGAAGGGTGCAATGTACAGAGAATAAGCAACAGTTGAGCAACATATTCTCCCGGTTCAAAAACCCAAAAATCTTGTGACATTACCACTACCTGAATTTCTCCTTCACAATCAGAATCAACAACTCCTGGGCCTGTAAGTTAAGACAGATTTTACCAAAATCAATCCCATGCATCTTGTTGGCAAAGGTCCCCAAATACCAATGGGAATCTTAGTGAGTTTGTTTCTTTCAATTAACATAATTTGTTCTCTAGAAGATCTAATCCTGCGTTCCCAGGTGCTCCTGGGGAGAGGGAATCAATGTGCCTCTGGAAACCCACCCCTGAAATGGAGTTGTGGCCTGGACGGGGAATACCCTCATAGTTTGAGGTTCCCGGGTCCAGGCCCCCTTCTCGCTTCCCGACAGGGAGGTGCCATTTTGATGAAGTTTTGGGTGGCATTGATTAGCCCAGTGATTTCCTTTTTTACAACAAGGGCAAAGTCCTGGCATTTTTTCTGTTGTGGGGGGAACTGCATTATAAAATCCCTTCTGCCCAGAGGTCTGGTGGTGTTCTTTTTTTGAAACATCCAATTTTTCTACACTAATAACTCTTCCCCACTTTAGGGCTTAACCCTTGGCTTCTTTTAGATCTGTCAGTTACCAAATTAGCCATTGCCCAAGTCAATACTGCAGAGCAATGAAGCTCAGTTCCCACATCTTGACAAGCTCCGAGAAAACCTCTCAAGTCCTCTGCAAATCTCACAGGTGCCAGCGCACGTTTACAATCCACAAAAGCCAAAGCTAAAGTTAGCCTTTCTGTAGCCACAAAAGAAGACAGTACAAGCCAATTTCCATTCTCCCTTTCCTGTTCACCACTTTCTATAGGTGCTGTAGGTGGGGCAAAAAAATTATCTCAAACCCTGAAATAATAAAACGGTGGTACGTAAAAAACTCCAAACAAAAAAGAGAAAAGAAATAACCAAATTCTTCTTCATGTTACCCTGATTCAAAAACTTCCCATTCTTTGTACCTCTAGGGCACTGACCGGTACCTTTAGAGCACTGACCTTAGGTTGTTGCTGGTAGACTTGTAACGGGGTTTCTTGTTCATCTAGTTGGTTTTAGTTTTTTTCCTCTGGACTTCAGTTTTTGGTTTTGCTCCAGCAGACCTTCCTCATTCAAGTCCCTATAAGACCCTATCTGTCCCGCAAATTTCTGCTAGTCTTTGCTAGCCTCTACTTTTGTACCTCTTTAGGGCACTGACCTTATATTGCTAGTCTTTATCTATACCTATCTGTCCCTATGGTACCTGTTAGTTCCTGCAAGTCCCTGTCTTTCCCTTCTCTCTCCCCTTCTCCTCTCTCCCTAATCTCTACCTACTTATCCATACCTACTTATCTCTATTTGTCTCTATCCCTATTTCTTTCTGTTTATTTATACCTGCAGGCTTCTTCAGGTCCCTTCAGGTCTCTTCAGGTCTCTTTTTTCCCCTGACGTCCTTCATGTCCCTGTCCATCCGGGTGCCACTTGTGACTGACAGCCACTACTACTACTTGAGACTGTCACTACAGCGGTTACTGCTCTTACTGCTTTAGACCATCATTGCAAGACTGAACAAAGGGACAAATGTAGAAACGAAAACTTAAGACAAAAGAAACTGTTTTAAGGAAAGGCTAGCATGGGGAAGAAGACGAGAGAGTCCTGCTTCTAATGAGCAAAGGCAGTCTCTGAGGTGCTACAGCCCTTTGTATTTATTGGGTAAAAAGAGTAAGGAGGAGGAGGTAACGATTGGTCAGCTGCTTAACTGATCACAGGTTCATATTGTTACTGACAGGCTTCAATTATGCCTAATCATAAGAAACATTTGTGCGGCCTCCAACACACGTACGGTGCATCTTTAATAATTGATTTTTATCATTCCTTTTTCTCTTTAAATTCACATTTCCATTTTACCCCCTCCAAGAATTTTATCCTAATGTAATATATTTTTAAACTTGAAAGTCTCTTATTGGTCACCCCATTATACTTCTGTTTCACAAAGTATATACAAATTGAAATTTGAAATGTTGAAAAAAAATTTTTTTTGAGACAGAGTTTTCTCTTGTTGCCCAGGCTGGAGTACAGTGGTGCAATCTTGGCTCACTGCAACCTCCACCTCCCAGGTTCAAGCAATTCTGCTGCCTCAGCCTCCCGAGTTGCTGGGATTACAGGTGCCCACCATGATGCCTGGCTAATTTTTTGTATTTTTAGTAGAGATGGGATTTCACCATGTTGGCCAGGCTGGTCTCAAACTGCTGATCTCAGGTGATCTTTCCACACTGGCATCCCAGAGTGCTGGGAGAAAAATTTTTTTTACATGATCGTAAGTCTACATGTAATTTTAAAATACTGGTAAGAGTATTTTTGACATTAATAGTAGTACAAATTGAACCAAAACAGCATAAATATATTATAAATTTGGGTAATCAATACACATTAATTTATACAAAATACATTTGCATTAAAGTTCACAAAAGTAAACGTTTTTGGAAAAATCTCTCTTAATGAGATTGATATCTATATCTTCGATTGTCCTATTGTTGGCATCTTCTCTTCTCCCCCAGAGTGTTTTCACACTGAGACATTACACCATAGTGAGGCTCTGGGTGGGTGAGAGGGAGGCCTTTCTGTCATGAAGGAATGGGCGATTGTGAAAGAAGATGCAGTGCAGCCACTGCAGACAAGTGCTCAGCCTGGCCAATTTGAGAAAAGAGAATGGAAGGAGGCTGAAGATCTGCCTGGGTAGCTCTTCAAAAGACTTAGATTCCTGTCTCCTGAGAGTTCAATCTTTCCCCTTTCTGTCTGGGCCATTCCAACAGCTTTAATTCCTGGTCTCCTTGTCTCTTGTCTTAGCCCTTCTGAGCTGTCCTCCACCCATCCATCAAGCTTGACCTGAATGACAAACGCGACCATTTTCTTCCTTGGCTTACCAAGTTCACTGTCAAAGTCCACCCCGCCCCCAACTCCATACACAACGTCCTCTTTTCTGCAGCATCCAAATTCCATAGCTGTTCCCTTCAGGATCCGGCTTAGAACACCACACTGTAGCTTTATTTGCCTTACCTCTGCCCTATGCCACCATCTCCCCTTCTAGTCTGGATATTTTGAGAGCTCCTTTCATAAATCTCTCAGCTCTGAATTCCTGCCTAGCAGACTGCCCGTCATGAAATTGGCTCTTGAGGAGGGGCAGTAAATTAAATGCCAGAGAAACAAAAAGAAGAATACTGATATTTCTTTTTGATTCTTCATAAAGTGTTTCAATGTGGAGTAGAAAGAGACAGAGAGAGTTTACACCTATCAAACATTAAGGCTGATAGGATCTTAAAATGATTGGTCCATGCCTGTGTGGCATTTTTATATTCTCATGGAAGAGACATGCCAGATGTGGGCCTTGCCTTTTTGGGCCATAAAGTCCAGTGAAGAAGGGGCCATGTGTGTGTTCTCTTCATTCCTTCACAGAGGGTGGGCTCTAAATATATATTAAATGACAATGAATTGCCAGAGGGTTAGGCTGGTTTGTTACTCTTGGCACTTGGGCTAACCATGGTAATGTTAATAATGCAATTCCCCTTTTGAACACAGCCCCTTTTCACCCACAATATGACATAATGTGGCTTTGAAGTCTCATTTTATGAAACAGAGAACAAAAACAATGTTAGCATTATAAAGTTCCAATACTGCATTTCACCTGAATGCAACTTTTAATTGTACTTCCATTAAAAAAAGATGCTTTGTTGCAGCAACAGAGATGTCTCAGAATCTGCCCAAGGAGGAAAGAGAACAAAGAAAACAATTGCCAAGTCACTGGCAATGTGCAGATTTGTTTAACAGTTTCGGCCTACATAGGAAGTTGCGTGCTCTACACTGGACTCCAAATCAAGTTCTTGCCATCTTGATTTCTGAGAAAGGGAAATTCCACAGAGTCAAGTAACAGTATCAGCCGCCAGCCTTCATGTTGGTAGGGGTCAAGGTCCAACCACAGAACACCTTTGGGTTCATGGTTCCCATCTCCATGAGAGGCTGACTGGCAGCATTGTAATATTTTCCTTTTAGTTATTATAACAATCCACAAGTTTTTATTCAATTTGGCATCTCCATTGGCTCTCATATAGTATGTCACTGACACATTTGAGCCTCTTACAAGCCCTGGAGCTCCCTAGCAAGGTGAGTAAATGGAGCCATTCACAGAGGCAGCCACAGGCTTGGGGATTTGTTACCATGCACTGTTCATCTGACCTTCTTTCTCGTTCCATGCCCATAGTTGCTGCTGTAGTTTAAATATCTGTCCCCTCCAAAACTCACGTTGAAATTGAATCCCCAATGTGGCAGTACTGAGAGGTGGAACCTTTAAGAGGTGATTGGGTCATGAGGGCTCTGCCTTCTTAAAGGGGTTAAACCATTCATGGATTAATGGGTTAATGGATTAATGGGAAATCATGAGACGGGACTAGTGACTTCACAAAAAGAGGAATAGAGGCCTGAGTGAGCACACTTAGCTCCCTCACCACGTAATGCCCTGTGCTTCTTTGGGATGCCGCAGGGAGTCTCCCACCAGCACGAAGGCTCTCACCAGATGTGGCCCCTTGACCTTGAACTTCTCAACCTCCATAACTGTAAGAAATAAAATAAATTCTTTTTGTTTATAAATTACCCAGTTTCAGGTATTCTAAGTAACAGACAAGAGACTAAGAAAGTTACTTTGATAGATTTCCCAAACTACTGAGATTCCCAACAACTTTAAAGAGCTCAGTGCATAACATTGTAAGTTGGGTAGATGGAATGAGTCTGGAAATCCAGGTAGAGAAGCCTGTTGACTTTATCTATTCATTTATGTATTTATTAGACATGGTTCTTGCTCTGTCGCCCAGCTGGAGTACAGTGGCGTGATCTCTGCTCACTGTAACCTCAACCTCCCAAGTTCAAGCGATCCTCCCGCCTCAGCCTCCTGAGTAGCTGGGACTATAGGCACTCGCCACCATGCCTGGCTAATTTTTGTATTTTTTGTAGAGACAGGGTTTTGCCATGTTGCCCAGGCCGGTCTCGAACTTCAGAGCTCAAGCGATCTACCCATCTTGGCCTCCCAAAATGCTGGGATTACAGGTGTAAGCCACCTCATTCCGGCCCCTGTTGACTTTTAAACTGAAAGAAAACAATGGTACAGATGCATGTAATCAAGGGTATGTGGCAGGAAGGGTCAAAAAGAAAGAGCTGAGTGATCAACTATGAGAAGAAAAAATAAATACCTTGCTTCCCTCTCTTCCGTAGCCAGTTGGATATGGTGCGATTCTTCATTATTAAATGTCCCCTGAAGAAAGCTAAGGGAACAGAGAGACATTCTAGTGTCCTACTTTGGCCTATAGGTAGTGGCAGCTCAGGATAAACAGGTAGATTAGAAGAATGGAGATGGGATAGGGAAGGGAGAAACTTTCTAGAGGGTGTTGGTGCTGGATGTCTTAGCCTTTCAGGAAGTAGGGAAGATACTGCTTTTCTGGGAAGGGAATTATGCTAAAAGGAACAGGCATGCTTAGCTGTATGCTCAGGGAGGTAGGCAGCATGACCTATTGCCATGAGGTGGGAGTGAAATATTCTAGGTAGCTCTGATAGGAATAGACTCCTTGGCTGGGATCATGCCTATTCTTCTCCGAAGATTTCCACCTCCGAACTGTGGCCCCTTGAAGAATTGTAGCCTATATGCATTTCTTTATCCCTTCACCCATATTCACTCTGAATATTATAGTATGAGATCTATTTAAGTGAGGAAAAACTCTAAATAGTTGTAAGTTTTGAGCCATAAGACAAAAAATACTTAGAACAAGAAATAGACTCATAAACTAAGCTTAAGTTACAAGGGGACCATAGGGATAATCTGGAGACAATACTTTTATTGTACATATGAGGCAAACAAAACAAAACAACAACAAATGGTTTGCCGGAGTCACACACCCGAAGAAGTAGGAGAACTAAAAGAAGAATTCATGGTAAGCAATCAGAAATTCACTATAATTTCTTCTTCACCAAGCTGTTTCAGCACAAGGACCATTCAACTGTCTGTGTGTGTGCTGCTCGTGTGTGAGAAGTGGGCACACAGCATGCCCACCTACATATTTTGCAGCTGATCTATACTAATCCTTAGCGATGACACACTCTGTAGATTCTATGACTTCATAATACACACATACCCCCTGCCTGGCTGTGGTGATGGACAAACATAGCTACACCTACTTTTTTGGCTCTTTTAAGGAGGCTGACCCACTGACTTACAAGTTGTTGGCTAGCGTGGGGAATGATTCACTTCCTCTGGAAGACATCAATGACTCCTAATACACTTATGACTCCTTGGTTGTTGGTAGGTGGGGCCCAGGCTAACCCCACCCTGGGCCTATGTGGTCCGTGGTTTTGAGGGTGGGCAGCAGTGCCAATCCCTGCTCTGAGTAGTCCTGTGTCTTTCTGAAGCATTCTTGTCCATCTGACCTACTCTGGCCCTACCAAATTCATTGCAGTAACAGGCCTCATTTGGCACCATTTTTAGGGTCTTATTTACCTCCATAAACATGGGGAAAGACGTGAAATTAGCTTATTAGTTAACACAAATTACCTATTCTCTTTAAAAGTATAATTTAAAAAATCTGCTATGAACATTTATTAGAGATATTAATGCCAGCCCTGGGAAAATTAACACATGTAGGACCTCACTGTGCTGAGTCTTAATTATGCTTCACTTGCACTGAGGAATTGGCATTTGATTCTTTCCAAACTGTGCTATTGGCTGACCTTGCCGGTATTAGGTCATTAAACACCAGTAATTCTTATCCAGATTCTCTGCAGACACCGCACATTTGAGCAATCATTTGTTTTACTGTCCCTCTTTGCTAAAGCATCTGTTGTAAGTGGCATTGTTCCAATCCCACTTATTCAACAAATTAAACTTTCCCAGGAACAAATAATCATCCCTAGAATTCCTCGAACTACCCTGGCTTCCAATGGGCCCACTTAGAAACACAGCCTGGTAAAAGCTGAAGGGTGATAAGGCTACCAAAAATGGGTGTTCCAAATCTTGCATGGTGGTCTCCCTGGTTTGCACTGAGGGTAGCATCCCACATACCACAAAGGATGTGATATGCAGATGAGGATACAAGCTCCTCCCAGGCAGGGCCAGCTTATGGGATCTGTTAGATAATGCAAGAAATATTTGGGAACGCTAACTATTTAAACTTCATATTGTCCCAGAGTTCTGCTGGAACCCCACAGTAAATACTTTCTATAGTCCCCAGGGAACACATTATTATAGTTTTCAATATTGATTTAGCCGCAATGTCTAAATCAATATTGAGACGTTGTGGCTTTTAAAGTTAATATCAGGAAAGGACCCTTCTACTCCTTTTTATATTTTTATTTTTTATTTTTTCATTTCAATAGGTTTTTGCGGAACAGGTGGTGTTTGATTACATGAATAAGTTCTTTTTTTTTTTTTTTTTGAGATGGAGTCTCGCTCTGTCACCCAGGCTGGAGTGTAGTGGCACAATCTCAGCTCACTGCAACCTCTGCCTCCAGTTTAAAGCAATTCTTCTGCCTCAGCCTCCTGAGTAGCTGGGACTACAGGCATGTGCCATCATGCCTGGTTAATTTTTGTATTTTTTAGTAGAGATGGGGTTTCGCTATGTTGGCCAGGCTGGTCTTGAACTCCTGACCTCGTGATCTGCCCACCTCAGCCTCCCAAAGTGCTGGGATTACAGGTATGAGCCACTGTGCCTGGCCACAAATAAGTTCTTTAGTGGTGATTTCTGAGATTTTGGTGCACCATCACCCGAGCAGTATACACTGTACCCAATGTGTAATCTTTTACCCCTCGTTACCCCTCACACTTTCCTTCATGTCCCCAAAGTCCAATGTATCATTCTTATGCCTTTGTGCCTTCATAGCTTAGCTCTCACATATGAGTGACAACATACGATGTTTGGTTTTCCATTTCTGAGTTACTTCACTTAGAATAATAGTCTCCAATTCCATCCAGGTTGCTATGAAGGCCATTATTTTGTTCCTTTTTATGGCTGACTAGTATTCCATAGTATATATATGCACATTTTCTTTACCCACTCATTGACTGATGGGCATTTGAGGTGTTTCCATATTTTTGCAATTGCAAATTGTGCTGCTATAAACATGTGTGCTAGTATCTTTTTCGTATAACGATGTCTTTTCCTCTGGGTAAATACCTAGTAATGGGATTGCTGGATTAAACGGTAGATCTACTTTTGGTTCTTTAAGGAATCTCCACACTGTTTTCCACAGTGGCTGTACTAGTTTACATTCCCACCAACAGTCTAAAAGTGTTCTCTTTTCACTGCATCCGTGCCAACATCTATTATTATTATTTTTTTGATTATGGCCATTCTTGCAGCAGTGAGGTGGTATCATATTGTGTTTTTGATTTGCATTTCCCTGATCACTAGTGAGGTTGAGCATTTTTCCATATGCTTGTTAGCCATTTATATCTCTTTTTTTGAGAATTGTCTATTCATGTCCTTAGTCCACTTTTTGATGGGATTGTTTGTTTTTTCTTGCTGATTTGTTTTGGTTCATTGTAGATTCTGGATATTAGTCCTTCGTCAGATGTATAGATTGTGAAGATTTTCTCCCATTCTGTGGGTTGTCTGTTAACTCTACCTATTATTTCTTTTGCTGGGCAGATGCTTTTTAGTTTAATTAAGTCCCAACTATTTATCTTTGTTTTTGTTGCATTTGCTTTTGGGTTCTTGGTCATGAATTCTTTGCCTAACCAATGTCTAGAAGAGTTTTTCTGGTGTTATCTTCTAAAATCTTTATGGTTTCAGTTCTTAGATTTAAATCTTTGATCCATCTTTGTTGATTTTTTTATAAGGTGAGAGATGAGGATCCAGTTTCATTCTTCTACATGTGGCTTGCCAATTATCCCAGCATCTTTTGTTGAATAGGGTGTCTTTTCCCCACTTTATATTTTTGTTTGCTTTTTTGAAGGTCAGTTGGCTGTAAGTATTTGGCTTTATTTCTGGGTCTTCTGTTCTGTTCCATTGGTCTATGTGCCAATTTTTATACCAGTACCATACTGTTTTGGTGACTATGGCCTTATAGTATAGTTTGAAGTCAGGTAATGTGATGCCTTCAGATTTGTTCTTTTTGCTTAGTTTCACTTTGGCAATGTGGGCTCTTTTTAAGTTCCATATAAATTGTAGGATTGTTTTTCTAGTTCTGTAAAGAATGATGGTGGTATTTTGATGGGAATAGCATTGAATTTGTAGATTGCTTTTGGCAGTATGGTCATTTTCACAATATCGATTCTATCCATCCATGAGCATGGGATGTGTTTCCGTTTGTTTGTGTCCTCTATGATTTATTTCAGCAGTGTTTTATAGTTTTCCTTGCAGAGGTCTTTTACCTCCTTGGTTAGGTATATTCCTAAGTATTTTATTTTATATATTTATTGCAGCTGTTGTGAAAGAGGTTGTGTTCTTTATTTGATTCAGCTTGGTTGCTTTCATTGTATAGCAGAGCTACTGATTTGTGTAAACTCATTTTGTATCCTGAAACTTTGCTGAATTCATTTACCAGTTCTAGGAGCTTTTTGGATGAGTCTTCAGGCTTTTCTAGGTATATGATCATATTATCAGCAAACAGTGACAGTTTGACTTCTTCTTTATCGATATGGATGCTACTGATTTCTTTCTGTTGTCTGACTTCTCTGGCTAGGACTTCCAGTACTATGTTGAACAGAAGTGGTGAAAGTGGGCATATTTGTCTTGTTCCAGTTCTCAGGGGGAATGTTTTCAACTTTTCCCCACTCAGTATAGTGTTGGTTGTGGATTTGTCATAGATGGCTTTTATTACATTAAGGTATGTGCCTTCTGTGCTGATTTTGCTCAGGGTTTTAATCATAAAGGGATGCTGGATTTGTCAAATGCTTTTTCTGCATCTGTTGAGATGATCATGTGATTTTTGTTTTTCATTCTATTTATGTGGTGTATCCCATTTATTGACTTACGTGTCTTAAACCATCCCTGCATCCCTGGTATGAAACCTACTTGATCATGGTGGATTATCTTTTTGATATGCTGTTGGATTCTGTTTGCTAGTATTTTGTTGAGGATTTTTGCATCTATGTTCATCATGGATATTGGTCTGTCGTTTTCTTTTTTGTTGTTGTTATATCCTCCCCTGGTTTTGGTATTAGTGTTATTGGTCTGTTCAGAGATTCTATATCTTCCTGGTTTAATCTAGGAGGATCGTATATTTCCAGGAATTTATCCATCTCCTCTAGGTTTCCTAGTTTATGCATGTAAATGTATTCATAGTAGCCCTGAATAATCTTTTGTATTTCTCTGGTATCAGTAGTAATATCACCTGTTTCATTTCTAATTGAGCTTATTTGTATCTTCTCTCTTTTTTTCTTGGTTGATCTCACTAATGAGCTATCAATTTTGTTTATCTTTTTAAAGAACCAGATTTTTGTTTCATTTATTGTTTGGAATGTCTTGTTTGTTTATTTGTTTCAATTCCATTTAGTTCTGCTCTGATATTCATTATTTATTTTCTTCTGCTGGGTTTGGGTTTGGATTGTTCTTGTTTCTCCAGTTCTGTGAGAGGTGACCTTAGATTATCTTTTTGTGCTTTTTCAGGCTTTTTGATGTAGGCATTTAATGCTATAAACTTACCTCTTAGCACCACTTTTGCTGTATCCCAGAGGTTTTGGTAGGTTGTGTCACTATTATTGCTCAGTTGTAAGAATTTTTTAAATTTCCATCTTGATTTCATTGTTGGCCCAAAGATTATTCAGGAGCAGGTTATTAATTTCCATGTATTTGCATGGTTTTGAGGGTTCCTTTTGGAGTTGATTTTCAATTTTATTCCACTGTGGTCTGAGAGAATACTTGACATAATTTCGATTTTCTTAAATTTACTGAGACTTGTTTTGTGGCCTATCACATGGTCTATCTTGGAGAATGTTCCATGTGCTGATGAATAGACTGTGTATTCTGCAGTTGTTGGGCAGAATGTTCTGTAAATATCTGTTAGGTCCATTTGTTGTAGGGTATAGTTTAAGCCCACTGTTTCTTTATTGACTTTCTGTCTTGATGACCTGTCTAGTGTTGTCAGTGGAGTATTAAAGTGTCCCACTATTATTGTGTTACTGTCTATCTCATTTCTTAGATCTAGTAGTAATTGTTTTGTAAGTTTGGGAACTGTAGCATTAGATGCTTGTATATTTAGAACTGTGATATTTTCCTGATGGACTAGTTTTTTTATTATTATATAATGTCCCTTTTTGTCTTTTTTAACTGCTATTGCTTTACAGTTTGCTTTGTCTTATATAAGAATAGCTACTCCTTCTTGCTTTTGGTGTCCATTTGCATGGAATATCTTTTTCCACCACTTTACCTTAAGTTTATGTGAGTCCTTTTGTGTTAGGTGAACCTCCTGAAAATAGCAGAAACTTGGTTGGTGAATTCTTATCCATTCTGCCATTCTGTACATTTTAAGTGGAACATTTAGGCCATTTACATTCAATATTAGTATTGCGATGCGAGGTACTCTTCTATTCATCGTACTATCTGTTGCCTGAATACCTTGTTGTTGTTGTTATTTTCATTGTGTTATTGTTATATAGGTTCTGTGAGATTTATACCTTAAGGAAGTTCTAGTTTGGTGTATTTCAAGGATTTGTTTTAAGCTTTAGAGCTCCTTTTAGCAGTTTTTGTAGTTCTGCCTTGGTAGTGGCAAATTCTCTTAGCATTTGTTTGTCTGGAAAAGATTGTATCTTTCCTTCATTTATGAAGCTCAGTTTCACTGGATACAAAATTCTTGGCTGATAATTCTTTTGTTTAAGGAGGCTGAAGATAGGGCCCCAATGCCTTCTAGTTTGTAGGGTTTCTGCTGACAAATCTGCTGTTAATCTGATAGGTTTTCCTTTATAGGTTACCTGATGTTTTGTCTCATAACTCTTAAGATTCTTTCCTTCATCTTGACTTTAGATAACCTGATGGCTATGTGCCTAGGTGATGACGATCTTTTTGCGATGAATTTCCCAGGTGTTCTTTGAGCTTCTTGTATTTGGATGTCTAGATCTCTACCAAGGCTGGGGCAGATTTCCTCGATTATTCCCTAAAATATGTTTTCCACACTTTTAGATTTTTCTTCTTCCTCAGGAAAACCAATTATTTTTAGATTTGGATGTTTAACATAGTCTCAAACTTCTTGGAGGCTTTGTTCATGTTTTAAAACTCTTTTTTCTTTGTCTTTGATGAATTAGGTTAATTCAAAAGCCTTGTTTTCGAGAAGTTCTTTCTTCTGCTTGTTTGATTCTATTGCTGAAACATTCCAGTGCATTTTGCATTTCTCTAAGTGTGACCTTGATTTCCAGAAGTTGTGATTGTTTTTTATTTATGCTATCTATTTCACTGAAAAATTTTCCTTTCATATCTGGTATCACGTTTTTAATTTCTTTAAGTTGGACTTCACCTTTCTATGATGCCTCCTTATATTAGCTTAATAATTGACCTTCTGAATTCTTTTTCTGGTAATTCAGAGATTTTTATCTTAGTTTGGATCCACTGCTGGTGAGCTGGTATGATCTTTCAGGGGTGTTAAAGAACATTGTTTAAGAATTGTTTTTCTGGTTCCTTCTTATTTGAGTAGACTATGTCAGAGGTAAGATCTGGGATTTAAGGTATTCTGTTCAGATTCTTTTGTTCCACGGGGTGCTCCATTGAAGTGGTGTTCTTCTCCTTCCCCCAGGAGTGGGGTTTCCTGAGAGCCAAACTGTAGTGATTGTTTTTGTCTTTTGGATCTAGCCACCTAGCAGAGTTTCCAGGCTCTAGGCTGGTACTGGGAAGTGTCTGCAGAGTGCTGTAATCCATCTTCAGGTCTTGCAGTGTTAGACACCAGCACCCATTCTGGTGGAGGTAGCAGGGGAGTGAGGTGAACTCTGTGAGGGTCTTTGGTTGTGTTTTTGTTTAGTGTGCTCATTTTGTGTTGGTTGGCCTCCAGCCAGGAGGTGGTACTTTCAAGAATGCATCAGCTGCAGCCCTATAAGGAGGTTGCAAACTTGCCCTAGGGACACTTGGTTAAGTATTCAGGTTTCTCGGGTGGTGGGCAGGGCCATAGAGCTCCCAAGAGATTATGACCTTTGTCTTCAGCTACCAGGGCAGATAGAGACAGACCACCAGGTGGGGGCAGGGATAGGCTTATCTGAGCTCAGCCTCTCCTTGGGCAGAGCTTGCTGCGATGGCTGTAAAGGATGGGTGTGTGGTTCCCAGTCCAGTGGAGTTATATTCCTAGGGGGATTATGGCTGCCATTGTTGAGTCATACAGGTCACCAGGGAAGTGGGGGGAAAGCCAGCAGTCACAAGCCTCACTCCGTTCCCATGCAGCCCACAGTCCTAAAGGCCAGTCTCACTCCCACTGTGCCCCTGCAACAGCACCCAGTCTATTTCCAGGCAGCCAATTACCAGGGCTGAGAACTTGCCCCAGACCACTAGCCTCACTGCTGAGAATGCAAGCAGACTCACAAGTTTTCAGCATGTCAGGGAGCCTGCAGCGGTAATCCAATTCCTTCGAAGGGTCTGTGGATTCTCTCGGCTTTCCTGGAAATGTTGAAGCAGTAGTTCTTGAAGCAAAAGTTCATGATGTGAATCTCCACATGCTGCTCTGTCCATCCTAGCAGGAGCTGAAAGCTAGTCCTGCCTCTTATCTACCATCTTAATCCTCCTCTACTCTTTTTTGTCTCTGATTTTAACCAAGGGTGTTTTCTGACCCCAGCTCATATGTAAATACCAATATTCTCTTTACTGGTTGGCTTCATTCAATTACACTCCATTTTCCAAGCCGGTTATTTTGTTTAGGTATTATACTTTGGCTTCTTTTGCATATGCCTTTTTTTTGAAAAGGTATCTTTTTACAAAGATAAACCATTCAAGACCAGCCTGGGAAACATGGTAAAACCCCATCTCTACTAAAAATACAAAAATCAGCCAGGCATGGTGGTGCCCGTCTGCAGTCCCAGCTACTTAGGAGGTTGAAGCAGGAGAATTGCTTGAGCCCGGGAGGCAGAGGTTGCAGTGAGACGAGATTGAGCAACTGCTCTCCAGCCTGGGCAACAGAGCAAGACTCTGTCTCAAAAAAATAAATAAAAATAAAATGATGAACCAAGAATTTCAAGAGGAAACATAATTGGTAATTCTAAGAAGTTACTCAAAATGAACTTTTGAAGAAGGAAGCCCAGACCTGTTTTTGATCAGGGCAGAGCCCTCTGGCTCCCAAGACTCAACCGTTGCTTCCCTTTGATCAAGGCATAATTTGGGTGCATCCCTAAGAAATTTTCTTTTTCTGTTTTTGTTTTTTTTTTTTTTTTTGAGACGGAGTCTCGCTTTGTCACCCAGGCTGGAGTGCAGTGGCGCAATCTCGGCTCACTGCAAGCTCCTCCTCCCAGGTTCACGCCATTGAAATTTTCTTTTTCTGAAGGGCTTACGGAGGGAGGGGCTGGTGTGATTGGAAAATGGAGCTGACATTTCTGGGTTGGTGGGATTAAGTGCTGTTTGGCAATGACTTGATAACTGAGGTATAGAAAATATCAGCCAACTCACTGAATAACTTCATTTCGACACATAACACTAAAGATAGTTGGAGGTCACACCAAAGGAACCTGCTCCACACCTTGTAACCTAGACTTTCCCTATATGGAGAGAAGTGAGCAATGCAATCTGTCATCTGGGTGTCCTGAACACGGAAGAGCATTACATATGGGTAAAGCAGCGGTGAGCAAGCAGGGACTGGAGGTGGGCGTGTGCCAGCACCTTCTCTACACCTGACTCCATGACAGGAGTTCTAAACGCTCTACTTCATTTAACCCCTACAGCAGTTTTCAGGATGTAAATCGTATTTCTACTTTGCTACTGAAGTGAAATAATTTGCCAAGTTCATGGAGACAATACATGTCAAAGGTGAACCTTGAGCCCTTGTCTAATTCTGAAGCTCACTCACGGTCTTTGCACTTTCTTACACTGCCTAGTTCAGCCCAGGTGTGAAATAGGAAAGGTCTCTTCATGTCTAATTAATAAGTTGATAGTAATTTCTTTACTTAATGATAAAGTTAATTTTTTTTAGAATGCCCAGAATTTAGCCACATAAAACCCACACATTCCTTTTTTTCTCAAAATTTAAATAATTTCAAAAAGTTCTCACACTTAGAAATGATGAGGAAGTGTGCCCCCTCCCCCAAAAGCAAATAAAGTAAATTTTACTTTCCTCTGCTAACCAGGAGAGAATATTCTTTTAGATCTTGTAAAGGGGAGCTACAATCTATTTTAGTCTTAACAGTGACTTCTCCTTGGAACTGCTAACAAGTTAACATCTTTGCACATGAGTTTTTTAATGGTTAACTCTGGGGGAAGAAAGCAAGTCACAAAACCATTGAGGGGTTCTGTGCCAGGTGCTCTGCTACTTTATTTAAGGACTGTCATTTCTAAATCTGATCTCTAATCAAGACTTGGCAGAAGGGCCTCCTCTTGGCCCTTCGGCAAAGAGCCTTCCTGTGCCTTTGGGGGAATTCTTCATAGTTGAACTCTGAATGTAGTCAGATGGCCTGAGTCGTCTACAACACATAATCCAAGAGCTTCTCTCAGAGTTTTACAAATAATTTTGACTCCTTTGCAAAGGCAGAATGTACAGAGAAGCATTCAGAACCCCCCATGTAAAAATCTTTTTGGAATACAAAAACTCAAAACTTAAAAAAAAAATAATAAAGGGCAACACTACAATAGAAAATAGCGTTGTCATCTGTTTCTCGTTATTTCTTATCTGTTTCTCATCCTTCATTTCGATAGGTGCAGTTTTATTTTTAGACTCTTGTCTTTATGGCTTGAGGTCTCTTGCTGTGGTTTTCCACAAGTTTTACCAGCTTTCTCCGCAGCATGTCTTAATGGGAGGGTTGTTTGGGTGATTAACCTGACTGCTGAGTTTAAGTGCTGCTTGGCAGGTTGCTGGGTTTATGCTTACAGCATGTGTGCAGAGAGTGCTATGTTTTCAGGCAGAGCTTCGGAGATTCATTTGTTCCACTCAGTATTTCCCCTGAGGAAAGCTTTTGAACAGCTCTGTTTTTTGAAACATCCTTGTGACAGGTCTGATTCATGACTATCAGAGCTGGAGCGAATTTCCGATCATCTATTTTGGAAGAAATGTCTCTTTCATTGGGAGCAGGTTGGAGGGGTCCATTTTGCTGCTGGTTTAAAAACCAGGATTAGAGAAAGAGAGAGTGAGAATTGTAGAGTACAAGGATATTTACTAAGTACTGAATTATTAATTTGTTTCCTAATGCATGTCCTTTTTTGTGAGTTACTATTTGTATAACTTATTTTGCATATTGCTAGATCTTTCCATTTGCCTATTTCCTTTTCTTTTGTGAAATAATAACTACATGATGGAGATGCTTTACTGACCCAAATTTCTTAAATGTTCCTTTTTCTCTTTGTATATATTAAAGGATGTGGGGAACCAGGTGAGGTGTGGCCCTTTGTTTCCAAGGGCCTGATTCATGTTCTGCATGTGAAATGAGGGATAGAGCACAGAAGGAGCCTGAGAGCAAAGTGGCCCCTGGATAAATCTTGTGTTTGAGTTGGATTTTCTTTCTCAGCTTGGTAAAGCCCACATGATTTCCAAATATTATGAATCATCATTGGAGATGGCAATTGGGAGAACATATTTTTTCTGTTCATTTATCAGACAATTTTTTTTTTTCCTAAACCAGGCTATACTTTAGGGCAACGGCTTCCTGGTGGGCAAACATCATAATGGGACTCATAGCAATCTGGTGGAGGGGACAATTTAAGTCTTCAGCTTGCAAGAAATATATGGTGGTTTTGAGCAATTTGTTCCAACAGACTTTTTACCATTTGTGAAGCTCCTGCCAGGGCAACTAAAAGGAACACACTGAAATTTCCTGGTATTTTCACAATGTCTTTGGTTTAATGATAACAAAGGCTTTTCCCATAAAGAAAGTCTGTTCTGCTCCTGGCAGAGGACAACAATGGCAGTCTTTGGCAGGCTCAGTCACCCTTCAGGTAAGCTCCTTATCCCAAGTCAACTTTTCTCCTTTATTTTTCTTTTATATCCCATATCTAGCCCACTAGTAGATTGTGTGGGCCCCACATCAGATGTATCCAGCAGCTTCTGCTTTCCACCTCCTCCATTGTTTCTCCCCTGAATGAGTGCAGTGATCTCTTCTCTGGTTCCCAAATCCGCCCTTGCCTTTCCATGGATGGTACACAAAGGAGCTACCTGGAGGGGTCCTTAAACGCCAAGATCAGATCAATCCATTTCCTGCTTAAAGCCCTGTAATGGCTTTCCATTTTACTCAAAATAAGATTTAACACCAATAAAATTCAATCTCTTTATCAAGGCCTCATATCCCTTCATATAATTTGATCCTTTCTCTGCCACCTCTCATTTCTCCATCACCCCTCTATCTCTCTCCTTCTCTTTTCTCTGCATTCTACTACAATAACCTTTTGTTTCCATGAATATTTCAAGTTCAATCCCACTATGAGTCCTTTGCAGTTGCTGCTCATGCTGCCTGGAACTTCTTTCCCCAGGTTTTTGCATGGCTGACTTTTTGTCATTTAGGTCTCAGTTCCTCGGTAGTATCTAAAATAGCCTTGCCTGAGCCATTCTCCTTGAGTGTCATCATTGAGTTTGCCATCTTCATAGTCCTCGTCACTGGTTGATATTTTTTGTTTACTCTTCTTATTTTTAGCCCTTCCCCTAGCATATATGTTATATAATATTGGGACCTTAATTTTTTTCCCTCAGGACATTGTAGGTACTTAATACAGTAAATGAATTAAGTTTTTCACTAAATGAAGACAGCAAGAAAGAGTACATACTCAATAGTACTTACTAAAGATGGGGGACTGGAGAGAAAAGGTCTTACTGCCTAGGCGTGCTGCATTTTATCTTCGACCTTCATTAATTTATCCATTTAAGAAATATTTAATTGCTTACTACGTGCTAAGCACTGTTTTAGGTCATGCCAGTAGAGCATAAACCAAATGAGGCCTCTGCCCTCTCAGACATGACATTTTAGAGTGAAGATTTAGATATGAAATATATAAGATATCAGATGATTACAGGTACAATGAAGATTAAGAGAAGAGGACGTGTTGGGCGAGGTGTGAGGATTTGCTATTTTAAAATAAAGGATCATCAGGGAAGGCTTCTCACAAGGTAACAGTTGAACAGAACAAGACACGTGGCTATGGGTGGGAAGAGAGTTACATGTGGGGCATATCCAGAGTCCCCTGAGGGAGAAGTCAGCCTGATATATTCCAAGAACAGCAAGAAGGTCAGCAACAGCAGCAGTGGATAAATGAGGAGAAGAGTAATAGCAGAGAAGTTAGACAGTTGGGGAAGGATGAGAGATCACAAAGGGCCTTGTGGGCCATTGTAAGGACTTCAGTTTTCACTCTGTGTTGCCTGGGAAGCTACTAGAAGGTTTGGGGCAGAGAAGTGATCAGATTTTCATTTTTAATGGGTCACTTTGGCTACTGTGAGGTGAACTGACTATAGCAGAGGCAAGAGTGGAAGAAGGAAAAGCTGGTTGGGGAGTTATTGCAATAGTTTGAGTGAGAGGTGGTAGCGGTTTAGCCAAGGCACCGGCAGTAGAAGAGGTGAGAAGTGGTCACCTGCCTATATATAATAAAGGTAGTGCTTACAGAAGTTGATGTAGAGTGTGAGAAGAGAGGAGTCAGGACCACCCCTTGAATTTTGGACTGAATGTTCTTAGAGGCCTCATTCAGTTCTAAGTTCTGTCTGCTTAGAAATAAGCAGAGAGTTGTTGTTCCATATTTGATACAGACATGGCAAAGACCGATGCAAAATGGAATGGGCACCAGGATTTGTAAACAAGGTTACTCATTTGGACCACAGGGTTTAGCTTGAGGCAAGAAATTACACTTGAAGTTCTCACCAACAATTGCATTGCTTTATCACATTAACACTTTGAGTTGTGTAAGGGACTAGATTTCCTTTTTTGTGTTGGCTGCTGAAAAGCTTAATGCTATATTTAGTTAGTCTTTGCTATGTAACAAATCCCCCCAAAATGCAGTGTCTTAAGCAGCAAATATTTTAATAACCAGTGGCTAAGTGAGTCAGGAATTTATGCTGTACTCAGCTGGGTGATATGTTATCTTGCTGTACTTTATACACATTATGAAACTATCTTTAATATTGTAATTCGTTTTACCATATTATAATTTATGATTGAATTTTTTACCCTGATGTGTGAGATGTCTTGGTTTAGAAAATTTTGCACTTAGCTTTTTGTGAATTTCTGGAGTATTTCACAGCTTTATATGAACTCAAAATTAGTCATCAGATACTTGAGGGAGCTAGTATTTCCCATCTGGGCCTGACTAGTAGTCTTCTCTCCAGAGACTTCTTCCTTCCATCTTCATTCAATGAAAGGAGGATGTTCTAACCTGTAAGAGTGACAAACCACAAGCATTGCCTCAATGTACGCTATGGGAACACTCTATTCTAGTTCATCTCTGTAAATTGATGGACTTTGAGACTCATTCTTTGGAGATAAATGAAAATTCTAGAACTAGAGTATTTAAGAAGAAACATGATCTTTGTTTGTGGACTGCTTCTTCTTCCAAGTAGCTGAAGATTGAAACAGATCCAATTGTGAAAAGGAACATTGACTTCCTCACCAGCTGTAAAATGATCTATCACAGTCAGGTTTCTTTGAAGGTTGCTTACTATTTTTCCTTATGTCTGACTACCAAGCCAAATTCCAGGAGGGTTATTATGTTATTGAAGACCAGTTGCCCAGTGACTCAGTTGGCTTCTCTGGGCACCAGGGCTGCTGAAAAGAGCTCTTCCTCTACATATCTAGAATAAATGTATTTTTATTTTTTAAAATTCGCCATATAAAAATGGTAGGATTTGGATCAGAGAAGAGTAGGTTGAACCATGGGCACAAAAGGGATGCTGGAGATTTGGGGGAAAACTGCTTCCCATGCCTCCCCCTGAGAAGTAGGGCAAACCTTTGGAGTAGCTCACAGGGAGCTTCTGGAGAAATGAGAAGACCTCTTTGAGCTTTAATAGGTTTGAATGCTAAAGGGAAAGAAGTAAATGATGGTGAATACAATTTGAGAAGTGACAGTGGCTTTTTCCAAGGCATTAGCAGTGGAAGGGATGAGAAGTTGTCACTTGCTCATACCTAATGAAGGCAGTGCCTATAGGATTTTAAGTAAAGTGTGACAGGAGAGGGTCGGAATACTTCAATTAACTTTTATAGGGAAAAGCAATGGTGGTGATTTGGGAGGTGTCTATTCTTCCCTTCTAAGATCATGACCAACAGTGAGGATTAGGGGGCACATACTGCTTAATATATTGCTATTTTAAAAAGTGTGGCTGGGCGCAGTGGCTCAAGCCTGTAATCCCAGCACTTTGGGAGGCTGAGGCGGGCAGATCACTTGAGGTCAGGAGTTCAAGACCAGCCTGGGCAACATGGTGAAACACTGTCTCTACAAAAAATACAACAATTAGCTGGGCATTGTGGCATGCCCCTGTAGTCCCAGCTACTCGGGAGGCTGAGGTAGGAAGATCACTTAAGCCTGGGAGGTTGAGGCTGCAGTGAGCTGTGATTGTGCCACCGAATTCCAGCTTAGTCAACAGAGCAAGAACCTGTCTCAAACAAACAAACAAAAAAAGAAAATAAAAAGAAAGAAAAGTGCTATATTAACTTTAAGAGAGCTATGTCATAGAAGAAAAGATGAAGGAAATACATGAAAATAGTAATTATGGATTTATCTGCATGATTGGGATTATAGGTGCTGTGTCCCAATATTTCATTATAAAAATTTTCTAATGTACAGAAAATTTAAAATAATTTTACAGTGAACATCTATACACCCACTATCTAAATTTTACCATAGGCATTTATTATACTTGCTTTATCACATATTTATCAATCTATCCATCTTATATTCACCCACTAAACCATCTTATATTTTTAAAAAATACTGCATTGAAAGGATATAGGATAGTTTATAGATACCAGAAAGGATGGGGAGACCAGGTTAGAAAATCACCAGGAAAAAGAAGGCTAAGAAGTAAGAATTGCAGGCCAAATCATGCCACAAAACCACTATGATGAGGATCTCCCACCCTCCGCCAAATATCAGAACATTGAAGCTTACACAAGGGCCACTGCTGCTCCAGGAACTTGTTGTTGTAGCCACCAACAGAATGGGTTCCCCACTGTTTGGTGGGTGCAGCTGACTGGCTGAGTTGTTGTCTGTTTGAATATCAGTCCTTTTCAGCAGAGGGTGATATTCTTTGCCTTCCACTCAGATACATATGGTAGGGAATTGCCCAATCAAGATGCAGAGCAGCCAAAGCTATTCTACAAATGTCCACTAAAAACAATGAACGGGGCCAGGTGTGGTGGCTCACACCTGTAATCTCAGCACTTTAGGTGGCCGAGGAGGGTGGATCTCCTGAGGTCAGGAGTTCGAGACCAGGCTGCCCAACACGGTGAAACCCCATCTCTACTAAAAATACAAAAAATTAGCCAGGCATGGTGGCGGGTGCCTGTAATCCCAGCTATTCGGGAGGCTGAGGCAGGAGAATCGATTGAGCCTGGGAGGCGGAAGTTGCAGTGCGCCGAGATCACACCACTGCACTCCAGCCTGGGTGACAAGAGTGAAACTCCATCTCAAAAAAAATAAAAATAAAAATAAAAATGCGAGGAAGGATGGATGGTTGGATGGGTTGGTAGTCAGTTGGGTAGTTGGATGGATGAGTGGATAGATGGATGATGGATGGATAGATGGACGGGTAGGTGGGTAGGTGGAAGGATGAATGGGTGAATGAATGATGGATGGATGGGTGGGTGGGTGGTGGATGGGTGAATGGGTGGGTGAGTAAGTAGATGGATGTTGGATGGATGGCTGGATGGGTGGATTGGTGGGTGGAAGGATAGATGGGTGGGTGGTGGATAGATCGATGAAGAAACTGAGGCTCTGTGACTGATCAAAGTCCACACAGCTGAGAGATAGCAGAGCTCTATTACTTCTGAGCCAGGGCTCTTTCCTCTGCCCCACACTGATGCAGCCAAGATCCATCGTTTTCAAATGTTTAATCTTCTGTGTTGCCTTTGGAGACACTGCCTTTGCTGAGGTGTGTTACGAGATATGGTCGTTTTAAAACATGGCTAAAATTTCTATGGCACCCCTGTTAAAAGATGTAGCCTATGTTCCTTCCCCTTGAGACTGAGTAGAACTTTGTGACAACCACCATAAGTAGAATGCAACATACATGCTACAACAAGACTTCCAGTGACGTTAGAAAAGGCCAGGGTCATTTAAAAAATGCATTTCAAAGTAAATTGTAGACTTCAATATACTTCCTCCTAAACACTTCAACATTTATTTACAGTTTCTTAAGTGTAAAATGTACATACAATGAAATGCCTAAATCTTAAATGTGCATTTACTGAGTTTCGACAAATTTATGCACCCATTTAAACCCATTTAAACTCTATGGAAATATTGAACTTTGGCATTGAAGGGAATAAAAAAACTCCCTATGTCCCTTCCTAGTCAACCTCTCCCTCCAACCTTGAAATAACTAGTGTTCTAATTTCTTTCCCCACTATAGATTAGTTTTTCTTGTTCTAGAATGTCTATAAATGAAGTCATACTGTGAGTGTTCTTTCATGTAAGGCTCTTTAAGTCAGCATCATATTTTTGAGATACATCTATGTTGTGTTTATCAGTAGTATGCAACTTTTTATTGCTGTGTACAATTCTATTATATGAATATGCCAATTTATTCATCCATTCACTTATTGATGAATATCTTGGATTTTTCCAGTTTAGGGCTATGATGAATAAAGCTTCAATGAACATTCTTGTACAAGTTTTTTTTGTGGACATGTTTTCATTTTTCTTGGGTAAACATAGGAATGGAATTAGTGGGTCATAGGATAGGTATATATCTAGTTTTATAAGAAAGGGCCAAACCTTTTCCAAAGTGCTATTAACATTTTATATTCCAGTCAACAATACATGAGTCTTACTGTTCTATATTCTTTCCAACATTTAGTGTTGTCAGTGTTTTGAATTTTAGTCATTCAAGTTGGTGTGTCATTATACGGTAATTTTAATTTGCATTTCACTTATGGCTAATTATGTTGAACACTTTTTCATGTGCTTATTGGCCATTTGCATATTTTCATTTGTGAAGTGTCTGTTCAAATCTTTTGTTCATTTATAAAATTGGGTTATTGTTTTATTGTTGAGTTGAAGGAGTTCCTTATGCATCCCAGGCAATAAACCTTGTCAGATAAATGTCTTGTGAATATTTTCTCACTCCAGGCTGTGGTGTGCCTATTCATTTTCCTAATAATATCTGTTGGTGAACAGAAATGATCATTTTTGGCAGTGTAATTTATTTTTTCTTTTATGATTTTGCTTTATTGTTTTAGCTTTTATGTTTAGATCTATGATTCATTTGAAGTTAATTTTTGTGTATGGTGAGAAAAGGGTCAATGTTCATATTTTAAATATGAATATCTGGTTATTTCAGCACTATTTGCTGAAAAGACTCTCTTTTTCTCATTATATATATACATATTTGCAGTGGCTTGATCTTGGTTCATTGTAACCTCCACCTCCTGGGTTTAAGTTATTCTCTTGCCTCAGCCTCCCGAGTAGCTGGGATTACAGGAGCCCACTACCTCACCTGGTTAATTTTCATATTTTTAGTAGAAACGGGGTTTCACCATGTTGACCAGGCTGGTCTTGAACTCTTGGCCTCAAGTGATTCACCTGCTTCGGTCTCCCAAAGTGCTAGGATTACAAGCATGAGCCTCCATGCCTGGCCTCATAATAATTCTTTATAAAAACTCTGAGTATTTATGTATTGTTTTTCTATTGCTGCCATAACAAATTACCACAATCTCAGTGGCTTAAACAACACTGATTTATCTTACACTTCTGCAACTCAAAAGTCTGACATGAGTCTCACTGGACTAAATCAAGGTGTTGGCAGGGCTGTGTTCTTTTCTTGACCTTCTAGTAGAGAATGCGTTTCTTTGCATTTTCCAGCTGCTAGAGGCCACTCACATTCCTTGGCTCATGGCCCCTTTTGTTGGTTGAATTGTTTCTCCCAAAAAGATATGTTGAAGTCCTAATCCTTGGTATCTGTGAAAGCGACCTTATTTGGAAACAAAGTCTTTGTAGATGTAATGAAGGTGTAAACTAAGATGAAGCTGTATTATAGTGGAGTGGACCCTTAATCCGATATGACTGGTGTCCTCCTAAGAAGAGAAGAGGGACAGAGACAGATATACAAAGGAAGGGTGTCACATGACCAGGAAGTCTAAAGCGCTGGAAGCAGCAGGCCAAGGAATGCGAAGGATTTCTGGCAAACCACCAGAGGCCAGGAGGGGGCAAGGGAAGATTCTCCCCTACAGATTTTGGAGTGAGCATCACCCCACTGACATCCTGATTTTGGACTTCAGGACTTCAGAAGTGTGAGACAATCAATTTCCATTATGTTAAGTCACATAGTCTATGATGTTTTGTTAGAGCAGCCACAGGAGACTAATCAGTCGCCTTTCTCCATCTTCAAAGCAAGTAACGATGGGTTGAGTCCTTTTCACATTGCATCTCTCTAATTCTTTTTCTGTCCTTACATCTCTCTTTCCATAGCCAGGAAAGGTTCTCTGCTTTTTTTTTTTTTTTTTTTTTTTTTTTTTTTTGATGGAGTCTCTCTCTGTCACCCAGGCTGGAGTGCAGTGGCGTGATCTCGGCTCACTGCAAGCTCCACCTCCCGGGTTCACGCCATTCTCCTGCCTCAGCCTCCCGAGTAGCTGGGACTACAGGCATCCGCCACTCCACTTGGCTAATTTTTTGTATTTTTAGTAGAGACGGGGTTTCACCGTGTTAGCCAGGATGGTCTCGATCTCCTGACCTCATGATCCGCCTGCCTCAGCCTCCCAAAGTGCTGGGATTACAAGCATGAGCCACCGCGCCCGGCTGGTGCTCTGCTTTTAAGGACTCTTGTGATTCCATTGGGGCCATCTGGATAATGCAGGATAATATCCTCATTTCAAAATCCATAATCATAAAATCCTTAATCACATCTTCAAAGTCCATTTTGTCATGTAAGGAAAAATATTGATAGTTTCTGGAGATTTTGATGTGGACATTTTAGAGAGATGGCTGTTAGTTTGCCTATCACAACTTATTTTTTCCTGAATCTACATTGAATTTTTTTGGTCATTTTTATATTAAAAAATGAACAGCAAATGTTATTTTAGAAATCAAAGATTCTCAGATTGGTTAAAGAAATAAGCCAAAAAACCTTCTTCTCATTAAACATATGAAATAATATTAATAACCTCCAACCATGAAATTACTGTTTCTTTGTTGAATTGTTAGTGTATATGAACATTAACTTTAACTGCTGTTCTTTGGTTTACCTGTTAATGTATATAAATGTTAAGTTTATGATACTGTATTTGATCAAGCATATATTACAAGATGTTGCTTTACGTGTTAATTTTA
This sequence comes from Gorilla gorilla gorilla, assembly GCF_029281585.2. Classification (NCBI taxonomy): domain Eukaryota; kingdom Metazoa; phylum Chordata; class Mammalia; order Primates; family Hominidae; genus Gorilla; species Gorilla gorilla. Next base: position 132,129,363 of record NC_073228.2, read on the forward strand.
CAAGTTCCTTATTTTATGGGGTTTTCACTCAATAACTTCATTGTGAATAAAATAAAGTCTTGGAGAAGATACTTTATCCTGAGATGACCTCAATTAATACTAACTTTGAATGTTAAAGGTCTCATCTATTTTTGTTTTAAAGCAAAGAAATTTACTTCCGATTTAGTAATTTTTCCCACAGCACAATATCAAAATTGTAAGTCTCAGATCATCTTTTATAGAAGCTTTTTAATGATCATTTTAAAAAGCCAATATGGCGAGTGGTTTCTTTGTGAAGATCTTGAATCTATAAGATAAATGAGAATAATCAACTGTCCTAATGCTACGCAAATGAGCACTTGTAGCTTGGAAAAAAATTGCAGTACAGCCTCACTAAAAAAGTGCTGTATATCAAGCGATTTAGCAAACAGTGGAAATAGCATGTTTGGAAATCTGTGTTAAATGGTTTAAAAAGTGCAGAACATACATCAGTCAAAGATGCATGCAAAGAATTTAAATAAAATTGGCTTATAAAATATGAATATAGAAAAATAAAACATTTTAAATCATTTTAGATATGATGTAATTTCCAAATAGGTATGGAATTACACTGATACATGGAAAGTAAAAAGTTATTTTATACAATTTATAAAATGTAGCGTTTTAATTTGGCCCCAAACTCACTTTCTTTCTCTTTTTAATAGTCTCAATTGGGAAAATACTTGAGATTGTCTCATATTCTGGTATATATGTTATGTGAGGAGGCATGACTTGTTTTAGGGCTTGTAAGTTAGCAGCAGCTAACAGATGGAATCAGGACTGGGCTAAGGGAAACATCTCCTCATCCTGGCTTTCTCTGATCAAAGTGTGTTTTCATTTCCTTCTTTCAAAGACTGAGTGGGCGATTAGATTCCTCACAGTCTCTGTGGTCCCACAGATAGACTGTATAGAAATGCCTGATATTAGAAGGACCCTGAGGGACCTTCACAATGTCACTGGCTATCCCTTCACCAGCCCTCGAAAGAGATTTGAAGGAAGTGAGGGAAGTGGATGTTTGTAGTTTATGGACAGGATCTATGCTATAAAACAGAATTGCTTTTACTACCAACAGCAAAAAGGAACTTGTATAAACTTTTGGGGACATGGTTGATATCTTTCCTCTATTTTGTTTTTGCTGTAAAACAAATACGAGGACAAAGTTAGACACATAAAGTAGATAGAAACAAATTTAAAACAGACACCGGAAAGCATTTTTTCCCTACTCTGAAAACCATTCGTGTGTAGTGTGGCCAAGGAGACAAGGGTGAAGAATTAAACCGCCAGGTTGCTGGAGAAGGTTAGCTGACAGAACTGGCATTTGGAGAAGCTGGCTCTTTAAGATGCGAATTGGTTTTCCTAGGCCAAATGCATTTATTCTTCCAAAAATGTCTTATGTAATTATTTATTCCACATAAAGCTTCACATGCATGTGCTCAATCAGCCCATGGAATGGTTTAGCAGGGTATTGCAGGAAGAGCAAAGGATGATAGCATGGAAAGAAATCCAACTAATTCAAGTGGCTGACATAAAGCTACAGCATTTGATTTATTTCTCTCCTACTTAGCTGGGCTATTTTGACCCTTCTTGGGACTGTTGGGCGTAATCCTTGGGGCTCATAAGTGGTTCCTCTATTGGCTGTTTTCCTAGGTCCTTTGTGAAATGTAAAGAGCAAGCTCCCTGGCAGAACAGGCCACCTGTCTCCAGCAAGTGCTCCAGAAACAAGAGGCCAGGCTATGGTTTACCTCTCCTGGGACCAAGTCCAGCGCAGCTTTCCTAACTCCATCCTTCCCAAACTAGAGTTGGGGAGGATGCAAGAAATAATAAATAAAGGTGACAAAATTCTTGTGAACTGCAGAACGATCCTGGCTTAGTTATTCACAGTAATAGGGGACACAGGAGAAGGGATTGGGGAAAATTCAGGGCTCCTTCGTGACATCAATAGAGAAGCTATCAGTCTGCTGTATGATGCTATATTCTAGGCCCCATGTTGGGAGGGTGGGAGTATTCTATATTTCTTGTTTTTTTGTTTTTGTTTTTGTTTTGTTTTGTTTTGGGGTTTTTTTGTTGTTTTTAGATGGAGTTTCACTCCTGTTGCCCAAGCTGGAGTGCAATGGCGTGATCTCGGCTCACCACAACCTCCACCTCCTGGGTTCAAGCAATTCTCCTGCCTTAGCCTCCTGAGTAGCTGGATTACAGGCATGCACCACCATGCCAGGCTAATTCTGTATTTTTAGAAGAAACGGGGTTTCTCCATGTGGCCCAGGCTGGTCTCAAACTCCTGACAGCAGGTAATCCGCCCTTCTTGGCCTCCCAAAGTGCTGGGATTACAGGCGTGAGCCACTGCACCCCGCCAGAGTATCCTGTATTTCTAAACCTCAAAACAATCCTAATGTAGGATAGATATTGTTTAGAGTTTTTTGGACGTAAGCAACAATTTATTTTGACAATAAAAGTAATTGATTCCAAGGATGTGGGATAGCTCAGATAATTTTGTAAAAACTGAAAAATCAGGCTTAGAAAGAAGATGGAATGGGTCAGCTTCTGGGGTCTAGATTGCAAGAACTGACTAATAGTTTGATTAGGGTGCTGCTTGGATGAATGCAAGATCTGTTATCTGTTCTTGTATTATTCTGCTCAAAATTCAAATTTCAGGGATACAGAAATCCAACCCAGAAGAGTAGAAACTCTTAAGTCCTAGTATGACTTTATGTAATGGTGGTGAGTAGTTACCCAAAACAAAACTGGTGGTATGTTGTTAAAAAAAATACTTAAAACCGAACATAACTTGACTAATACCACACAGCAATTGAGTGGCATCCAGGATACAAACCCTATTGTTTCTTTGCCCCAAAGGCTACCCTTTTTTCCTTCTCTCCCATGCTACCTCTCATTTTAATTTATGGGCAAGAATCATGTACACTGTTCTGTCATTGCTCGCAAGAAAGTGACTAAAGTGAAGGAAGAGTTGAAGATTGGGGGGCGTGAGAAATAGATATGGTTGGGAAAGGAGATTTCATTTTACTAGCAAAAATTTTTCAAGATGCTTTCCCCAAATGCCTTCTTATATGGTTTGGATATGTGTCCCCACCCAAATCTCATGTTGAAACGTAATCCCCAATGCTGGAGGTGGGGCCTGATGGGAGGTGACTGGATCATGGGGATGGTTTCTAATGGTTTAGCACCATCCCCCTCCTGCCATTCTTGTGATAGAGTTCTCAGTAGATGTGGTTATTTAAAAGTGTGTGGCCAGGCCAACATGGTGAAACCCCATTTCTACTAAAAATACAAAAATTAGCCGTTTGCAGTGACACATGCCTGTAATCCCAGCTACTCGGGAGGCTTAGGCAGGAGGATCACTTGAACCTGGGAGGCGGAGGTTGTGGTGAGCCGAGATCACATCACTGTGCTCTGGTCTGGGCAACAGAGTGAGACTCTGTCTCGGAAAAAAAAAAAAAAAAAAAATAGGTGTGGCACCTCCCCTCCTCTCTCTTTTCCTCCTGCTCTGCTCTGGCCATGTAACACATGCTTGCTATCCCTTCGGCCACGATTGAAAGTTTCCTGAGGCCTCCCCAGAAGCCACTATGCTTCCTATACAGCCTGCAGAACCATAAACCAATTAAATGTCTTTTCTTTATAAATTACTCAGTCTCAGGTATTTCCTTATAGCAATGCAAGAACAGACTAATACCTTTCTATCTAGGCATCCTTGACATCACCACTGTCTTCTGATTTTACTACTACTTCTTTACTTTCTCTCTCTCTCAGAAGTTGTGACAAATCTCCTTTTGTATTTTTAGATGTGGGAAGTTGCCAGGCCTTGGTTCTAGATCGTCTTTTCTTAATCAATTCTCAGCCATACACCAATGATTCATCATTAGCTACGGACTACAGGATAAAGTCTAAATGGCTTAGGATGTCCTTCGGTGTCCTTCATACCTGGGCCTTACCCTTCCTAATCATCTTTTTCCTTCATGGTACCATCAGTTAAGGCCCATGGGTTTTGTTTTGTTTTTTGAGATAGGGTCTGGCTCTGTTGTCCAGGCTGGAGTGCGGTGGTACCATCTTGGCTCACTGCAACCTCTGCCTCCCAGGTTCAAGTGATTCTCCTGCCTCAGCCTCCTGAGTAGCTGGGATTACAGGTGTGTGCCACCACGCCTGGCTAATTTTTATGTTTTTATTAGAGATGGGTTTCACTATGTTGGCTGGGCTAGTCTGGAGCTCCTGGTCTCAAGTGATCCACCCGCCTTGGTGTCCCAAAGTGCTGGGATTACAGGTGTGAGCCACTGCACCCGGCAGGCCCATGGATTTAACTCTTCTTTGTGTTCCAATATACCATTCACATTATGACTTACAACATTTTGTTCATGCTATTCTATCTTTTGGGAAATTCCTTCTTACTCTTTGCCACGTATCCCAAACTGTCTCATTCTACAAGATCCAGCTCAAGTCCCAGCATTTCCAGGAAATCTCCCATCAGTCTGCATTTCACTGACCACTCCTTTTCCAAGAGTCTGGGCCATTTGTCTGAGACATCCACTATGGCCCTTAAGCACACACCATCTTATAACATGTGGTTATCTTGTTTCTTTGTGGCTGTCTTGCTTGTTTCTTTGAATGATTTGTAAGGTTTTGGGGGGAAAATCATTTTAGGTCTGTGTAATACCTAACAGATGCTCATTTAATCAAGTTGTTCCAGAAATAAGAACTGTGTAATGTCTCTTCGAAGAAAAATTGCTGTACCAGTTCCCAAACCCAGACTTCTACAGAAGCAGCATGAACCTCAGTCCAGGTTTGGATCAAGGATATCCTAATGGGACAAGTCAAGATTGCAGCCAGCTTGCCTCAACAGCTTCTTCAATCTGCTCTCACCCTGGGGGAGACCTAAGGGGCTCTCCAGAAAGGTGGAGAAAAGCAGAATAAATCAAGAAAGTCCTCCTAGAAGATGGGAAGATACCTCCAGGATGATCTCCAGAAACCTGTTCTGAGGGTTTCCAGTAAAATAATGACTATGATACCACCCACTCCTTGGACAAGGTCCAATTTCCTGTGCTGTTCCATAAGTCTCCACTCTGCAGAGAGTCAGAATCCTCTCCCTCCCTTCATTCATTCATGGAGTATTTTCTGGCCTTGGCTCTGTGAAGTTTACAGGTTCATAACAGGGTGAAGTCCCAGGTTCTAGTACATGGTCATGGGTCTTAGGACCCTGCCTTAGGCCTGAAGATCACAAATGCACAAGCCTGAGGCTCTAAATCCACTCCTACAGGAGCAGGTTCCATCAGTGTAGGGAAGCTGAGGTCAGGTAGAGTGGAAGGAAGGGGGTGGCGTTAGGGTGGAAACCCAGGCAGCTTAAACAGACCAAAAGCCTACTTTTTTTTTTGACACATTTTTAGGAACTGGCCATTCACAGCTTCTACTGTTATTTCATCAATGGAACTCACACATGTAGCAGTAGTTGTCTGGCAAAGGCTACTAATGTTAACTTTCCCTATAGCTTGCTCTAAAAATCATGTAAAGCATTTTCCTGTTTTCTTTTGGAAAATGTCTATACTACATCCTGACATTTAAGCTGCAGCCCTAATGGGAGTGACTAATGGGAGCTGTTGGTTCTTGGCTATTTCAAAAGTAAGCCAACTTAATCTAGTAATATCTTTTTTAGGCTCTCAGGAAAAGGAAAAAAAACTGACAATTAAGCAACACAAGCAACTAGTGTACTTTCCTTAAGCATTCTTAGTAAAACAAATGTGTAAGTGTTTTTAAAGTTTTGAAGGTCTGGTTTAAATAAAACATTTAACCCTTTAAGAGCCAGGGCTCTAATATGTATTTACAGAAGTACAGGATTGGGGTGGGGCCTACTATGTAGCAGCCAATATTTTGGCATTTCAGTGCATACACAAATCTCTGGTTTATAAGAGATTGGGAGCAGTTACACAGACAGTGGGAGAGACAAAACAAAAAGCAGTGCTTGGATCGTGCTTGGAAAATATTTTCGGATTCAAGATGAGCCAAAACCATGGGAACTGGCCTATATCTTAGGGTTTAGAAGAGATCCAAATAGGCCTACCATGTAGTAGAAATACGAATAGAACCGGACTGCAACTAGGCAACCGGGGTTCTCGCCTCACCTCGATAGAAACTAGCTTTGCAATGAACTATGTTACAACTCTGGGCCTTACTTTCCCCACTTGTAAACTTATAAACAGGATTGGATTTCTAAAGGCCTTTCTTTTTTGCTTGTGAGATGGAGTCTTACTCTGTTGCCCAGGCTGGAGTGTAGTGGTGTGATCTCAGCTCACTGCAACCTCCGCTTCCCAGGTTGAAGCGATTCTCTTGCCTTAGCCTCCTGAGTAGCTGGGATTACAGGCACGTGCCATCATTCCTGGCTAATTTTTTGTATTTTTAGTAAAGTTGAGGTTTCACCATGTTGACCAGGCTGGTCTTGAATGCCTGGCCTCAAGTGATCCACCTGCGTTGGCCTCCCAAAGTGCTGGGATTACAGGCATGAGCCACTGTGCTGGCTCTCTAAAGGCCTTTCTAGCGCTGACATTCAACAGCACTAAATCACCTCAAAGCGATGATCAGATGCCCATATTCTCCTTATTGGTTGGTTTCCTGGAGGTCTATAGACGGGAGGGCTCCCGCTGCATTTGTAGCTTGACCTTTCAGGGCTGTCGCCCACAATTCTGTTAAGGGCAGAGTGATGTGGAGACGATAAACGCTCATGACCACACCAGGACTTCTAAAGGTTCAGAGCACTTAGAAAATTTTCCTGGTTGCCATTTATCTGGATTTGTTCCTACAATTCCGTGAGAAAGCAGTAGTTCCAGGCCATGCTTAGAAAGGAGCTTTGTGTGGATGTGTGAGCTCATTCTTCTAATAGTGATGATAGAAAGAGGAGTAGAAGGAGGAAGAAGAGCAGCTGACAGTTACTGAATGTGTGCTATCTGCTTGGGCCCTATGCTAATGGCGTTGCCTGTACTATCTCATTCAATCCTCTCAGCCACAGTGTAAGGAAAGATCATCCTAGGAAAGAAACCAGGTCTCAGAAAAGTTATGTAACTTGTCCAAGGAGATGGAATTGAAATTCAGGTCTGACTGATTTGAAAGTTTTTTCTTTTAACTACAAGATAATACTGCCTGAGTGGGTGAATTGAATGATTGAATTGAATTGAATGATGTGAATAAAAATTCTCTGAAAAGGAATTTGGAGGAGATACTTTATTCCAGTAACAATTCGCAAACTGGGAAGATGCAGCTTTTGGTATAACATGAAGGTGGTTCCAGAGCACAAAGAGAAGCTTCAGATTTGATATAGCAAAAGGTCCTACTCAGGTTCCCAATGAGGACCGTTTTTGCAAATGAAGTATTCAAACTTGTTCTGACTGGTCAACACAATTGAGTCCTGATGGGTCAATACAGCTGAGCCCTGATTGGCCAGGGTAGATGAGCTCTGATTGGTTGGTTTCCAAGCTCAAAACCAGAAGTCTCTGTCAGATGCTTTTGTCAAAGGGCCAGGAGGGACCAGGTGTCTGGCCACTGTTTATCTTGGCACCTACAATGGAAACTGGTTTGGCTTGGTTGTAGACAGGGAGGTCCTGTGATACATTTACATCTTTCTAAGAACACAAAGCACATGACCAGTCCTTCACCCAGCCACAGCTGCCTGGTTCTGTTTTAACTCACTTCAGTTAGTCATGGGGAATCCACGGGTAATCCATGTTTTCTGTCGGCCAGGGCATACAGGGAATTACATCTTGCCTGGAAATGATCTAGACATTTAATGAACACCCATCATTTAATTTGGCTTAGCAAAACATCTGACACAGACAGGATACCTTGTAGGTGCCAAAATAACCTGTGGCCAGAAACCCTGCCCCCATCTACCCTTTGAAAGAAGCATCTGACAGAGACTTCTGGTTTGGGGGTTGGAAACCAACCATTCAGAGCTCACCTGTCCCCCCCGCCAATCAGGGCTCAGCTATATTGACAAATCAGGACTCAACTGTGTCAACCAGTCAGAACTAAGCAATTTTGAATACCTCATTTGCATAAATGAACATGATTGGGAACCTGGGCATGACCTTTTGCTCTAAAATCTGAATCTTCTCTTTGTTTTCTAGAACACACCTTTGTTTCACACTGAAACTGTATTTTCTCAGTTTGCAAACTGTTCTCTGGAATAAAGTCTCTTTTCTTCAAATTCCTTTTCAGAGAACTTTCGTCACATTGTATTTTAGGACTCCACTGCTCTGTACACTGAAATAATTTTAAAGGAGGTGAGATCAGAAACATCTACTTCTTATTGATCAAGAAAACCATGTCTTTGTATCTATTTGAGAAAGCAAACGTATTTTAAAAAGAAATGGAGGCTGGGATGAGATTGCAGACATGGTTGACACCCTTACTTCCTGTTGGGTAGCAATGAATCTCCATCTTTTCTTCTCTCTCAAGAAGTAAAAGTTCCTCAAGTTTTTCCTTTAGTTTTTAAAAGGAAAAACAAAAACAAAAAAACACAAAACATTGTGCTGTATTCCAACCTTTCCCAATGGACTTGTCTTTGTCTTTGAACAGCTTCCATAATACCACTGAGGTCCCAAAGGTGTGTGATTTAGACTCTTTCCAGTGTTTTGGAGCTTGAAAGAAAGTGGTTGTTTGAATAAATTATGTTCTTGTGGACTATTGTAAACTAGGAGTACAAATGAGGCAACAATGGCATAGCAAGGAGTGAATGGGTTACTGTCTTTTGAAGAGAAAGGGTATATTCAGATTTCCAGTCAATTCTTGAGGAATGTATTTCCGAACTATTAAATTGAACCACATACAATTGCCATTTTGTAGGTAAACATGGCCAAATAACAGCAAATTCATATGCCTCAATTAATATATGAATTACCTTGTTTCCCTAAAGGTTTGTAGGACTCTAGTAGACTGATGCTCTGTAATTTTTAGTTGTATTTCTCATCCTCAACCCCACATGTTTATTCTCTGAACCAGGAAGGCAATTAATGCAAAATAAAACCCTAAAGTATTTAAAAGAGAAAGACTGTATGAATTATGCTGTTTAGTATTCCTAGATAATGCAAAAAGGCAGATGTTTGAATTTAGTGTAACTCTAAACGTTTTGTCCCTGAATTTCATTCAATGTTCACGTGCAAAAATATCCAACTTTTATCTACTACAAGTAGCGAAAGCAAAAGGTACTAAATAGAGCTACATTTTTTAAAGCTCCAAATTTAAATACAAGTAGAAACAGAATTCATGTCAGCTAAAGACCAAATTATTGCTTATTAACTAATACATATGCCCAGTGGATTTGGTTTATGTGTCTGGGCTGACATCACACCTTTCTCTCCTGCAAGGTTTTCTATAACTTAGCCAAGGTAGTTTCTGGAGAAAATGGGACATTCATGGGAATGACAAAATCGTGCAGAAAATGTCATTAGCAGTTCGTTATGAGACAGACAAATTCATTCTGATTTTGTCAGTGTTCACAGTAAAAAAATGGCAACAAAGCTACCAAAGGTACCTGAGACATTTCCTCCTGGAAGGAGTGTCTTGCAGTGGTCATTTCCTTCTACTTCATTCTTCTCTTAAACCCCTCATCATTTTTTATCTTCTACGTAAAGCACCTAAAGATGTGGATTCTCAAACTTCTTTAAGAGCAAGTTTAAGGTAAATTAAATGTTGTTGCGCAACTTTCAAGGCTAGAGTCAAATTTGGTTCCAGGTAATTTCATATTACAATACTCATGTTGTACCAATAATAGATGCCAGATGAAACTGAATATGCATGTTAAGTTTTAAAGGATGCCTTGAGGCAAATACTTTTCTTACTCCATGCAGCTAATTTCTGATTGGCAAAGAACAGCATTAAGATCAGTCACAATATTTCCTTGTTTACTTATTCCTTGGATAAAAAATTTAAGCACATAAATTCTTAAACCATGTATTAAATTAATCTCTAAGAGTCTTGGAAACATTTCTGTGCCTGTTTTAGCAGTGTATCAAAAGGGAGTTCATGTTAAATACTTTGTTACATCTATCCACTTCTCCACTGAATAAACTGTATACCATTTTAAGAGATAAGGTTTAGATTATTTTTGAAGATGCCTTTTGGCCTGGGGTATGCCCGCTATTACCTTTGCTTAAAAACTTGGGTTCAGGAAATTTCTACCTTAGATTAGTAAGATTCTCTAAAAGAATGTTTCACTTCCTCATGGATACTTTATGGGGGCATTAGCATGAAGTGAAGAAATTCTTTGAAGTTTCCAGAAAGATGGGTCCCAGGAAGCTTAGAATTTATGCATAAGTAAATGACTTTATGTCCTTCTATTTGAATATAACTTCAAATCATAATCATCAGTTGAACACATGTTGACTTTGCTTCACAGATTTGCCAGCATTCCTTTATTTTCCTGTGTGTCTGGCTCTCTATTATTACTTCAATACAGGTTCCCATAGACAAAGCCCCCCGCCCCTCCCACAAATACAACAGGGGTTGTGGTCTCATAAAATTTTCAGCCAGAAAAATACCCCAAAATAAGCTTTATTGCAAGAAAAGTGTCATATTTGATACACAGACCTACAAAAACAAACAAAACCAAAAACCATACGTTTTTCCTCACAAACTCTTGATTACAAATTTACACTGTTCCTTTTTTTTTTTTAGTTATTAGAAAAACAATAAAACCTCAAAATACTGTGTATAACTGGTTACTAATCTTTGGTCAGCACAGGTTTGAGAGGAACAACCAGGAGCCTGCGTGTGCTTTGGCCATTTCACATATGAGGTTTGGTCACTGGTCCAGGGAACAGGTTCTTGGGTTGAGAAGAATAATGGATACGTACTCTTAATAGCACATCCTGGTACAATATCTTTTTAAATGACTAAAGCAAACTAAACATCAATTCATTGTACAAACATCTTTCATACACAATAGGCTATGATAAAACGAGGCATATGGTGTATAACTACAGTATTAATGAAAATTCTAAAAAAAAAATGGGTTTAAAACAACAACAACAACATATATTCCTTGGCTGCATTGCATGATTTGTTTGCACATATGGCAATCCTGAAATAACTTGAACATAATAAATGCACCATTATTTAAGACAGCACGAAACACTACAGAATGCCAGGTGTTCCCTTTCAAGGGAACGGCGGTTCTTCAGCTGCCTACAGTACCATGAGTACGCAGCGCACCCTGGGTAAGAATGAGGTGTTGTGGGTAGCACATGTGGTTCCTTGAGGTTATGAGAAGGAAATACAGTACGGTTTGGCCTGCAATGCTAATGGTCTCACAAGCAGTCAAGGTATTTTGCTACAGTGGTTGTGCTTCATCTTCTGTTGCCTGGTGTGTCTGGTGATATGAAATGTTGTCACAAATGAGCTGCTTTGGCTTCGATCTACGTTATAAAGGATCTAATGACATTCATGTCTCTTAAATTCTTGATTACACTGCCCATTCAGCTCTGTGTGGCTTTCTTTAAAATCATCAGGTGTGTATCAGCTGGATGACTGGCAGAAAACCAAAGGAAACATCTCTTGTATCTATTGGATTTTTAAAAAGCACCTCTAAAAAAAATAGCTCAAATTTATAAATCTAAAGAAAAACAAGTGAGTTTCCCTTTTTGTTTACATAGTTTGTTCATTTCTCCATATATTACTGCATTAAAAATAAATAAACATCTATATTTTTTTAATTAGCAACTATAGCAAAATACCCAAAGTGTTACAGACTGCTAACAGGAAAAAAAAAAAAAGCTCACATTATTTTTGTGCATTTAGTGCCATATGCTGATATCTTGAACATTTAGGTTTCTTTTAATATATTTTAAAATGAAGTTATATAAAAAATACAGTAACCACGGTTGCCTTTGTGCTCAAATCTTTGGCCATACCAGAGTCTAAATTATCCCTCCCTGTGAGGGTCAACATTCAAAGTCTAAGACAGGGAGGAAAGAAACAAGAGTTATTATTATTTTTCCTCTTTAAAATTAGTCCTTGACTTTTCAAATGCTTCTGCAGACTGGCTGTGCTAGGATTTGAGCCTGGGCCCAAGTCTGTGAAGGGTTAATAGAGCTGAATCTGCAGCCTCATTCTGAGAGCCTCCCCAAGCTCCCCTAGGAGGTAGTCATCCTCATTGCTCTCTTCCAGTTTCTTAAGCTCCTTCTTCTTGTAGAGAGGGATGCTAGTGATTTCCAGTGTGTATGTGCCAGGCATGAGCTTCTTCTTGGCCGTGTGCAAGTAGCTGAGCCCATTCCTTTGGTGGATGCGGAAGACGCTGTCATCATTCCCTTGAGAGATGACATAACGGATGTGGTTGTTGAGGGGCTGGATGGCGGGCCTTAGTTCCAGGATGTGCTCCTTAGAGCCGAGGTGGGAGAGGTTGAACTTCATGTTGACGGGGCTGTCCATGTCGACACTCTCTAGGCTGATCTGTTCAACCTGGAGGAAGAACAGGAAATGATTTGGGACAAGCTTCTACAGCACAAGCAGAGGACTAGAAACAGATCAGCTGCAGGGGCTTTGGTCACAAGGACAGGCTCTGGCTTCCCACTCCCGCTTTCTGCACTCTCCTTACCAGCAGTGGCTGTGAAAGAGGCTATTGTACATTTTTGTCAGTTGGAAGAAAAGGCCAATTCCATCGAGAATACCCTGTAAATCTTTATGACTTCTCACTCAGCCTTAACGAGGTAATTAAAGGTACAGGACTGGGCCTACAGAGTGTTCCCATTTCAAGTTTTTTTTTTGATGAGTTTATGAAATATTGTGCTAATTAATAATTTTTAAAAACTAAAATTTAGGTAATGATTTTTTTTTTTTCTGGAGTCAAAATAAGAAGTACTGCTGCTGGGCATCAGCAGGGAATGCGCCCAGGGGAATCTTCTGTCTGAAAGCTGGGCTTTGATTTGTAAGGTAAGTGAATGATGAGTGAGTTTACTGGGAGCTATCAGAGGTACACAGAGTGAGTGATCTGCAGAGTTCTCAGGGCTCCAGTTCAAACCAGCATCTTTGGTAAAAGCCAGTGGGGCAGGGCCCAGATAAACCAAGTCTGACTTTTGCTCAGAGGGTTGGGAGGAGCACAAATATATCAAAGTAAGATAGGATAAAAACCACAATGCTTTGATTGGGCATCTGTTAAGTGAGGACTTGGCAGTGGTGACCCAGAAGTGCCCATCAGTGTTCAGGCAGAATTATGTCCTAGTACCCCAATGGGAAAGTTTATAAGCATAACTTCTGTATTTGTAGTTTGGGAACTTGATGAATATCTCAATTGTCAAACATCAGTTGGGTATCTTAGTCTACTTAAGGTAAATGTAACACTGGCTTATTTATTATTATAAAATAGCATCATGAACTTTTTGGCTAGACAAGTCAGGTCATATAGACAAAGTTTCTGAGGCCCATAAAACTGAAGCAAGTTGTCCAATTCACACAGCCAGCCAGTTGTTGATTAGGTTTTTTGGTGGGGTAATTTCTCAGTCATATTAACTGCAGAGAGTGGTGAGTGACGACCTCATGCTGTCTCAGATCTTTGGGAAAATCGTCAAGATCTCTAGATATGAGATATTAATCATTCATGGGAACTGAACACATGTGATATATATGTCAGGCATTGTTCCAGGCAGTTCACATGTTTCAATTCAATTAACCCTTCCATCAGCTTTCAGAGGTATTATTATTCCCATCTTACAGGTGAAAAAACTGAGGTTGAGAGAAGTTAAATAAACACAACCTATGTAACAGAGGTAACAGATAGGGAGGGCCAGGGAGTTATGTTCAAAACCAGGTAGTCTGCAGCCCACCCCTTTAAACACTGCCAAAATGCAATTAGGGAAAGGAAATATCAGTGGCTCGCAATTTCCAACTTCAGTTCCTTAAAGAATACAAGTGATTTGGAAGACAAAACTTCTTAATGAAGGAACAACTGTCTTAAAAATAAATCAAGGAATATGAGACCTACTTGGTTTCCCTATTGAAAATTAAAATCAGCCTTGTATGCTATACATTTATAAAACAGAACTGAACAAATTAAAAATAATTTCATTTTTTGAATCATGTAAAAATAGCTCTTCCCTAGATGGACATACCCTCCCACATAAATCAAAAACTACAACAAGAGAAAATGCTCTGAAACTGTGAATCTTAAAGTCTTTTCTCCCAAGCTTTGTGTTTTGATCTAATAATTCAATCACTTTAATTTACTTGTCTTTTCCATACTGGGTCCATTAATTTATCCATTAAGTTCAAGGTATGATTAACTTCAGTGAGGCTGAAAACGACGTGAACTGCACTGTATACATGACTCCATAGGGATAAAATTTTGTGGCAACACAAAGTGGGATATACTCACAGCAGTGGAATCAGGTTCATGAATACTTCTCTTCTGCCTGCTGTCTTTCTTAGAATAGCCATTGATTTTGCACTCGTAGCATGCTTCTGGGGACAGAGCATTTTCCTCATCGACCTCTGTATCCAGTGACAGGTACTGCCCCTTGTTAAATCCCATTCCTGAGACACAGTGGCTATTTGCAAAAAGCAAAGTATTGTTAGACTTTATCACTGACTTGACCATAGTTTTCCAGTGGTAGAGCAGACTCTTCAGAAACACGAAACCAACAGAGACAACACTAAACTCATAAACATAAAACCCTAATATTCTTTGCAACTCTTTTATTTTTCTTTTAGAGACAAGGTCTTGCTCTGTTTCCCAAGCTGGAGTACAGTGGCACGATCTTGCTCACTGCAGCCTCGAACTTCTGGGCTCAAGAGCTCCTCATGCCTCAGCCTCCAAATTAGCAGGGACAATAGGCACACACCACCACATCCAACTAATTTTTTTTAATTTTAATGTTTTGTAGAGATAGGGTCTTGCTATGTTGCCCTAGCTGGTCTCCAACTTCTGCCTTCAAGTGATTCTCCTACCTCGGACTCCCAAAGTACTGGGATTGCAGGGATGAGCCACAATCCCCTATAATTCTTTAACACACAATAGATAAACTTTTCCCTTATTTTGAAACAGCAAAATTCTTCTGAGGTGAGCCCCATGCTTTCCCAATTTTCAATCTTAATTAGACTGAAGTACTGAGCATAATTAACTCCAGAAGGTAAAAGTAAGGTATGAATTTCCAAAGAGAATGCTAAGACAGGTTCCATTGTTTCAGGGGCCTAAAGCCTGTAGTTGCTGCTTGCAACAAAGCTCCCTGCTTTAAAAACTGAGATTTCTGAACTTATATTTTGGTTAGTAAGTCAATGAATTGGCTCTAAATGACCTTTGTCTAGACCAAGCCTTTTGTTTTAACTATTATCATACACCATTGTTGGACAGACTTGGTCCATGCCTTTTAGTCCCTGCCTTGCACACTGCTCCTTTCAAAGAAGGCAACCTGGACTGACCTCTAAATGCCCATCTTCTGTGTTACTGAGCACCACGGCCTTCCTGGAAGGATGCAAATGGCCAGCACCTCTGCCACAGCCCATGGAACTTGAGACAGTGCGCCTAGTTGGAGGGAAGCCTGTCTTGTGGGTCAGGCCCGTGCTGAATGACACCACACCAACTAGGCACCATCCTCTCTCTCTGTGCAATAGAAAAGCCACACGAGCAAAGAAAGGGACAAACTCCTTCCTCAGTGATCACTATGCTAGCACCTTCCAGAATTTGTAGAAGAACCTGTGGCAAGGCCATTTCCACTTCTACCTCACAGCCCAGGTATCCATGGCAACATGTGAGCCGCATTTTTAAGCATCTGTTTGTCTCTGGCCTTGGGTCAAATTGAATCAATTCAGGCCCTTAATAAGAGGAGCAAAGAGTGATATTTACATACAAGTTCAAGTTTTATGCTCATCACAAAGGAAGTAATCCTATACCCTGAGCACAGTCCGTGTGTGCTTTCTTGGTATTTATCTGCATACCCTAAGAGCTCTAATCAATGCTTTTGCGGCTTGGCTTTTAGACACTGTACTCTTCCCTGCAGTGGTGGGTGGCCTGAACTCACTCAGGAACCATGTATTCCTCTATGTGCTGAGGCTGAAGGCTGCCTTACCCTTGTCCCACTCTGTAATACCCAGGGGGGCAGCCACAGAGGTAGCCCCCCTCCGTGTTAGAGCAGCCGTAATTGCAGGGGTTCTTGGAGGACGAGCACTCATTCACGTCGTGGCAGGCACTGGAGAACTGGTCGAAGGAGAACCCCGAGGGGCAGGCGCACTTGTAACTCCCCAGGGTGTTGTAGCAGGAAGCAGAGCCACAGGCATTGGGATTGGAGCATTCATTCTCATCTAGTGAAACGAAGAAAGAAACTCTTACACGGGGAAGCGGGCAAGAGCAAAAACGTGAACAAGTCTGGAGTCTCAAGTGCCTGTGATTTTATGGCAGAAATAACTCTAACACAGTATTTTATTTTATTCTGATGATTGATTTGCAAAGCACGTGAATGAAAAAAATTCCCCTAAATTGTGGCTTTAAAAAACCCTTGCTTTGCTCTTTTCTGTTTGTACTGTTTCTAAATATGTCTGCAGCCCTTGGGAACAGATATTTGCAGTTTGCCTAGTGAATAACTCTTCTATTCTCTTAACAGAAGGTTACTTCAAAAGCTTATATCTCGGGCAAATCCTTAGAGATAGAGAGAAAATTAGTTGCCAGGGCCTGTCGGGAGGAAGAAATGGGAAATGACTGCTCTTGGGTATGGTGTTTCTTTTGGAGGTGATGAGAATGTTCGGAAACTGGTAGTATTGATGACTGCATACCTTTGTGAGAATCTACAAAACCCATTTACATGTACACTTTAAAAGAGAGAAGTTTATGATATATCAATTAAAAAAAATCCCTATAAGTATTTGTATCCATTCCCCCAGCAATTCCCCAAACCTTCATTATACAGGAGGAGAAAGCATAAAAAAATTTATAAACCCTAAATGAAAACGATGGAAAACAACACTATTTAGTTAAATCAGTTGAACGAACAACCTAGTTCAGTTTAAAATGCTTGAGAACCCACTGGGTGCAGACTGTGCCTTCTGAGGCAGGTTTGCATCCAGCCATCAGCCAGCTATAGCTTTTACTTGCTTAATGACTAACATTATACTATAAATACCTGGTAGCAGGATAATTATAGGTTATACTTTCAGTTGCTATTATCATTTTTACAAAATCAAAGTCTGATTATGCTTTCAACTTTGGTGATTATAATTTTGCCTTAACTGTCTGGTTGATATACAGCCTGGGGCTTGACTTCTTTGGGCTTTTTTTATAATCCAAATTTCACCCTGGGAACAAATCACATCTGTTCCATGGAATTCTTTCAATTCTTGTGACTCCATGTGGAGCAAAGAGTGTCTGTTTACCTAATATGTGACAAGTATATATTTCAGCCCATGTGGGGAAACAGGCCCATGTGCAAGTGGGTGTGCACAGAGGACACAGTATCTAGTGGGGAAGCGAGGGATCTGCAGCAGCTCAGTGAGATTTGGAAGATGCACATGGGCTCTCAGTGAAGAGGCCTCCCAGACAGGAATTAAACTTCATTAAGTACAGGACAGAAGTTACTGAAAGGGTAGATATTATTAGGAACATTTTTGTATCATGATTCTGATAGTCTCAGAATTAAAGGAGACCACTAAATGTAGGTTTCTTAATCACTGAATATAAAAGATGCTGATTATCTAATATGTGAAAATTCTTAGCCTTTATGGCAGGGGAAGAACATAGATACGATAAATAAATTCTCAGTAACTTGGCTACATATGATGTAACTATAACTGCTATTTTATTTCTATATACAAGAGACTTGGAATTCTGCCATAAAGCCTCATCTGCTTTTATAATTAGATCTGACATTCCTATGCAGTGTTTCTCTCCTAACGGAATCTAAATTAGATTACAATTTAATAAAATGATCCTGCCATGAATATACCATTAGACATTGTGTTAGGAAGAAAAATTACCAGGCAAAAATAATTAACTGAATAAATTATATTTAAACATATCACTTACAAGAATATTTAAAAATATGTAACATTTTTGCAAGCCCCATGATATACCTCATATTTATATTCTATAAATGTATATCATGATTAAAATTTATAGACTTAAATAAATATGTTCCTGTCTGACACATACTTTGAACTGATTCAAGCCTCACTCAACTATGTGTGAATTATTGTGAACAGGCTACAGAAGCAACTGGAAGTTACTAATACTAAAACACAAAGTCTTCATATATGAAGACATAATTTTTCTTCATATGCAAATGTTAATATTTACATATTTCCAATTTTGAATAATTGTATTTGAATAATTCTAATGCTTGAAAATAGTTGAGAATGTTCCCTACATCTGTACACTCTATCTACCAGAACGTTGGTAAATTCTTTGTGACAACTGGCAGAAAACTTCCTAAAGTGTTAGTTTGAACTGAAAGCTTTTGTCAATATTAACACTTTCAAAGAACTTTCATTCTTCTTCAATTGGTAGTAGGTTTAGTAACATCGTAGGTTTACAGTTTTGCCTGTTTAAACTGTCTGATGCATTGATTAACAGTGTTGCCCACTGACGAGGATTCCGGGGGAAATCTGTCTGAAATGCTTCCTTCTGTATTCCCCCATCAATCATATGAATGGCTGAAGATATCCACACAAGTAGTGACAGATAAAGAATGTTGGTGGCTTTTCAATTTGCGTTTTGTCCTAATTCTTTTTCTTTTGCTAACTTGTTGCTTTTATTAGTTTCCTGAAGGGGTATTTCACCCAATTTCTGCCATATGTTTGAGTTAAAAATCTAATGGCGTTACATGAATTCAAGGGAAGAAAGTCAGCAATTTTATTAGAGACAAGCTGGATTCCTCAACCCTGCCCAGAAGAATCTAGAATCTTTTGAAATAAATCCCTGATGTGTCGTACCCAGGCACCTGCTGCTTAGAGGTACTCATTTTAGTAGAATAAGCTTACAAATTAATACCTGCAATTAGGGATATCTGCTCATGTATTTTTAGTTTTGGACTCATCTTAAACCATTTATTCCTCTGCTCATGAGTTTCTCCTGATTAGAAGGCAAACCGGATTCTGGCTGGACTCCAGTGCGAGCTCCTCTGGGGGTGACTGCCTTGTCAAAGTGCCCACCCCAGGATCTCATAAAGGGGAACTGGGATACACCACACCATCTTGATTTTAAGTCAGACTATTTTAAATAGAGCTTCCACATTTAGTAAAAACCTGTGCAGCTCGTTTTGTGCTAGGTGTTCAGAAACAAAAACTTCAGGAAACTGAAACACTTTGAAATTAAATTGGCACTCCATGCATTTTCCTATTTCTACTTTTGTTCTCCTTAAAAAAAATTCTGTTTGATAGAGAATCATTCTTTTGGGTTAAGGTCTATGGAATTAACCAACAAGTCCATGGTATTTACTAAATAAAGTGGTGGGCTTCATATTTTATAAATATTGCAATATAATAAAATTGTTTTATATTATTATTATATTTATTTATTTATTTAAATTTTACTTTAAGTTCTGGGATACATGTGCAGAATGTGCAGGTTTGTTACATAGCTAAGTGTGCCATGGTGCTGTGCTGCACCTACTGACTCATCCTCTAGGTTCCCTCCCCTCGCCCCCCACCCCCACCAACAGGCTCCAGCATGTGCTTATTCCCTTCCTTTCCCTGCGTCTATGTGTTCTCATTGTTCAACTCCCACTTACGATGAGAACATGTGGTGTTTGGTTTTCTGTTCCTGTGTTAGTTTGCTGCGGATGATGATTTCCAGCTTCATCCATGTCCCTGCAAAGGACATGCTCTCATTCCTTTTTATGGCTGCATAGTATTCCATGGTGTATATGTACCACATTTTCTTTATCCAGTCTATCATGGGCATTTGGGTTGGTTCCAAGACTTTGCTATTGTAAATAGTGCTGCAATAAACATACGTGTGCATGTGTCTTTATAGTAGAATTATTTATATTCCTGTGGGTATATATCCAGTAATGGGATTTCTGGGTCAAATGGTATTTCTGGTTCTAGATCCTTGTGGAATCACCACACTGTCTTCAACAATGGTTGAACTAATTTCCATTCCCACCAACAATGTAAAAGTTTTCCTATTTCTCCACAGTCTCACCAGCATCTATTGTTTCTTGACTTTTTAATAATTGCCATTCTAACTGGCATGAGATGGTATCTCATTGTGGTTTTGATTTGCATTTCTCTAATAATCAGTGATGTGAGCTTTTTTTCGTATGTTTGTTGGCCACATAAATGTCTTTTTTTGAGAAGTGTCTGTTCACATCCTTTTCCCACTTTTTGATAGGGTTGTTTGTATTTTTCCCACAAACTTGTTTAAGTTCCTTGCAGATTCTGGATATTAGACCTGTGTCAGATGGGTAGATTGCAAACATTTTCTTCCATTCTGTAGGTTGCTTGTTCACTCTGATGATAGTTTCTTTTGCTATGCAGAAGCTCTTTAGTTCTTTGAAACCAATGAGAACAAACAGACAACGTACCAGAATCTGTGAGACACAGCTAAAGCACTGTTTAGGGGAAATTTATAGTGCTAAATGCCCAAAACAGAAAGCTAGAAAGATCTCAAGTCAACACTCTAACATCACAATTAAAAGAGCTAGAGAAGGAAGAGCAAGCCAATTCAAAAGCTAACAGAAGACAAGAAATAACTAAGATCAGAGCAGAATTGAAAAAGATAGAGACATGAAAAACCCTCCAAAAAATCAATGAATCCAGGAGCTGGCTTTTTGAAAAAATTAACAAAATACACCACTAGCTAGACTAATAAAGAACAGAGAGAATCAAATAGACACAATAAAAAAATGATAAAGGTGATATCACCACTGATCACACAGAAATACAAACTACCATCAGAGAATACTATAAACATCTCTATGCAAATAAACTAAGAAATCTAGAAGAAATGGATAAATTCCTGGACACATACACCCTCCCAAGACTAAACCAGGAAGAAGTCGAATCCCTGAATAGACCAATAACAAGTTCTAAATTTGAGGCAGTAATTAAGAGCCTACCAACCAAATAAAAGCCCAGGACCAGATGGATTCTCAGCAGAATTCTACCAGAGGTACCAAGAGGAGCTGGTACCATTCCTTCTGAAACTATTCCAAACAATTGAAAAGTAGGGACTACTCCCTGACTCATTTTATGAAGGCAGCATCATCCTGATACCAAAACCTGGCAGAGACACAACAAAAAAAGGAAATTTCAGGCCAATATCCCTGACGAACATCGATGCGAAAATCCTCAATAAAATAGTGGCAAACTGAATCCAGCAGCACATCAAAAAACTTATCCACCATGATAAAGTCGGCTTCATCCCTTTGATGCAAGGCTGGTTCAACATACGCAAATCAATAAACACAATCCATCAAATAAGCAGAACCAAAGACAAAAACCACATGATTATCTCAATAGATGCAGAAAAAGCCTTTGATAAAACTCAACACCCCTTCATGTTAAAAACTTAATAAACTAGATATTGATGGAATGTATCTCAAAATAATAAGAGCTATTTATGACAAACCCACAGTCAATATCATATTGAATGGGCAGAAGCTGGAAGCATTCCCTTTGAAAACTGGTATAAGATAAGAATGCCTTCTCTTATCACTCCTATTCAACATAGTATTGGAAATTCTGGCCAGGGCCATCAGGCAAGAGAAAGAAATAAAGGGTATTCAAACAGGAAGAGAGGATGTCAAATTGTATCTGTTTGCAGATGTCATGATTCTCTACTTAGAAAACCCCATCATCTGACCAGGCGCAGTGGCTCATACCTGTAATCCTAGCACTTTGGGAGGCCAAGGCGGGTGGATTACTTGAGGCCAGGAGTTCGAAACCAGCCTGGCCAACATGGTGAAACCCTGTCTCTACTAAAAATACAATAATAATAATAATAATAATAATAATAAACTAATAATAATTAACCAGGCGTGGTGGCAGGCGCCTGTAATCCTAGCTACTAGGGAGGAGGTGGAAGTTGCAGGGAGGAGGTGGAAGTTGCAGCGAGCTGAGATTGTGCCACTGCACTCCAGCCTGGGCAACAGAGTGAGACTCCACCTCAAAAAAAAAACAAAAAACAAAAAACCCAACGACCCATTGTCTCAGCCTCAAAACTCAAGCTGATAAGCAACTTCAGCGAAGCCTCAGGATACAAAATCAATGTGCAAGAATCACAAGCATTCCTATACACCAACAACAGACAAGTAGAGAGTCAAATCATGAATGAACTCTCATTCACAATTGCTACAAAGAGAATAAAATACGTAAGAATACAGCAAACGAGATATGAATAATCTTTTCAAGGAGAACTACAAACCACTGCCCAAGGAAATAAGAGAGGACACAAATGAATGGAAAAACATTCCATCCTCATGGATAGAAAGAATCAATATTGTGAAAATGGCCATACTGCCCAAAGTAATTTATAGATTCAATGCTATTCCCATCAAACTACCATAAATTTCATATGGAACCAAAGAAGAGCGTGTATAGCCAAGATAATCCTAAGCAAAAGGAACAAAGCTGGAGGCCTCATGCTACCTGTCTTCGAAGTATACAACAAGGCTACAGTAACCAAAACAGCATGGTGCTGGTACCAGAGCAGACATATAGACCAATGGCACAGAACAGAGA
This sequence comes from Gorilla gorilla gorilla, assembly GCF_029281585.2. Taxonomy (NCBI): domain Eukaryota; kingdom Metazoa; phylum Chordata; class Mammalia; order Primates; family Hominidae; genus Gorilla; species Gorilla gorilla. Next base: position 132,152,031 of record NC_073228.2, read on the forward strand.
CCTCAGAAATAAAACCACACATCTACAACCATCTGATCTTTGACAAACCTGACAAAAACAAGCAATGGGGAAAGGATCTCCTATTCAGTAAATGGTGCTGGGAAAGCTGGCTAGCCATGTGCAGAAAACTAAAACTGGACCCCTTCCTTACACCTTACACAAAAATTAACTCAATATGGATTAAAGACTTAAAACCCTAAACCATAAAAAACCCTAGAAGAGGCCGGGCATGGTGGTTCATGCTTGTAATCCCAGCACTTTGGGAGGCTGAGGCGGGTGGATCACCTGAGGTCAGGAGTTCAAGACCAGCCTTGGCCAACATGGTGAAACCCCGTCTCTACTAAAAATACAAAAAAATGAGCCGGGCATGGTGGCAGACTCCTGTAATCCCAGCTACTCAGGAGGCTGAGGCAGGAAAATCACTTGAACCCAGGAGGCGGAGGTTGTAGTGAGCCAAGATCATGCCACTGCACTTCAGCCTGGGCAACAGGGCGAGAGTCCGTCCTAAAAAAATAAAAAATCCCTGAAGAAAACCTCGGCAATTCAGGACACAGGCATGGGCAAAGACTTCATGAAGAAAACGTCAAAAGAAGTTGCAACAAAAGCCAAAATTGACAAATGGGATCTAATTAAGCTAAAGAGCTTCTGCACAGCGAAAGAAACTATCATCAGAGTGAATAGGCAACCTACAGAATGTTTTACATTATTTTAATAGCTATGTAAAAAATACTGTTTCTGATATTCTAAAGAGTGTGCCATACACTTTGCCTTTGTTTATGAATCAATAAGTCTGGGCATAAGGAGTTCTACAATATTTTTTTTCTATGAAGAGGAAAAAAAGTGAATTAAATTTATAAAGTTATTTTGAATAACTGCCTAATTGGTAATTTAAATAATTTTTTGAAACTGTCTTGTCTTTAACTTTTGATCACTTATTGGTTTCTGCATTTCCTCCTATGAGTGTATATTCGTGGTGTGGTAAAGCATCTGTCTTTGACCTGGCATGATTTTCCCTCCACTGAAATTTATCTTGATTTTTTGTTCTTAATTCACTTAGCTGTCACTAGAAATTTCTTTTGAGAAGACCACAAAGGATAAAATCAGACTAATTTATTTAGTGGATCACAATAATTCAATATGTGAATAACCTGTGAAGTAATTTGAATTACTACACAGAAACAGGAAGCATTCTGATATTTCTCTGCAGGACCACAGTGCCCCTTTCTGCTCAGTTATGCCAGCACCTAGCGTCAAAATGTGTTGGTTGGAGTGTCTGTGAAGCGCATTCAAAAGGAGCCAAGAAATTACGCATATGCTAAGTAAGTCACCTGGCTATCCAAGTAGGGAATAATGTTCTCTTTGATCAATCACTCCTTAAAAGGAGAATTTCAGCGACTATTATCAATGCAAGGAACAGAGCTGAGAGCCACGTATTTTATTTTACAAACACTTCTGTCTAGAGTTGCCAACAGCATTTGCTGTAAGTAGGTACTTTTTCAACCTTAAAACACTTCCCATCCTTTATTAAATCTATGTGACAGGAGAGCACACATGGACTGTCCTCATTAAGTTGATGTGAATTCCTTTAGATTCGTATGAGGGGAATGGATGGGAAATCTAAATATATTAAATTACAGATAAAAAAGTGGCTGACCTTCTCAAACAAAGATGATGATTCTTGACATCATCTTCAGAAACTTAAAATTACTTAGCAGATATTTAAAATGAAGAAACCTCTAGTTAAGTTAACTTTCCGGTACTTAAAAACAAACTTTTTTTTAAATAGATATTTTCAAACATACACACTAGCAGAATGAGTCCCCATGCATCAGTCTTAAGGACTGGGTTTAAAGTCTAAAACTCAAAGGCTATACTGAAACCTCAACCCTCACAATTTGTTCATCTTATTCAGAGACACTTTCAGGTGAGAAAAGCAAGTGCGACGGAAGAAAAGAGCACTCACCGACACACTGATTCCACTGGTAGTGCTGGATGTAGCCTTGAGGGCAGCCACATCTGTAGCCACCCAGGATGTTTTGGCAGCCGTGTTGGCACCTGTGGTTCCCATCACATTCATCAACATCTGCAAAAACAAGCCCGGCAAAACCTTTATGTCACCTTTCTTCTACTATTTTTAAATGCACTCCAAACGAAACCTGGGGTAACTGTTATCATGGGAACAAACAAACAAGACATGACACATAGAGAGGCTGTCATTTTTCCAGGTCACATGGTTATTAGTCAGTGGTGGTGCAGGGAACAGTTCTGAGATAAGAGACCAGCTCATTCTTCTGCTCTCCACCAGACCACGGCATGTCAGTGCTCTAAATAACATCTCAATTTCAGCAAGTCAACCATAGCAACCACAAATGTTGTCCATTTTGAACTAATTAACTGCATATGGTATGATTTATTTGGTAAATCATATATATATATATATATATAAATAAAATATATTTGCATTGCATATTCCAGTAAGTTTGAAAGTGACTGAGATATAATCCTCATTTTTGGGAGGATAGAAGCATTACAGAGATACCTAAAAAGTACAATTACATTGCACGTAAAAATTTTTATTACCATTCAAGATTAATTAGATGCAAATCCCTCTTAAGTATTTAAATATGTTATTTTTAGACAAGATGTGGTATTATTATACATGTGGAATAATTTCTTTATTTATGTATGCTTTTTTGGAATGACAACCGAATATTTGAAATCTATCCATAAAGAGTAAAATAAAATTGGCATGTCTGAGGGGTGTAACAAATTTACATGGATAATTAATAAATGGTATCTTATGGGGATGGTCATGAGCTGAACTCGCATGTGGCAAACAGCTGTAGGTTCAGAATACTTTCAATATCTCAACGATTTGAAAGATAAAATATTAAAATTGACATTTTAAAAACTGAATTTTTCTTTGCTGAAAATGAGATACATATAAAAGCCCCACAACCCTTACAGAGAGCAAATTAAATACTTAACGTATATTTCTAGAAATCCAAATCATATATTTCTAAGAATAGTTAATGTTAAAAGGGTGATTAAAATCAAGAAAACTATAAATTGCAATACGATATAAGAATGTAAGGGAAATAAATATAGTCTCATAATCTCTGGCATGGGTGTTTATAAGACACAAATCCTAATACATTTTTCTTGTCATATACTGCCACTTGCAATATAAATAGTGAAGAACTAGATGAAATTTTCTTAACTGCAAGCATGTTCTTATTTTGTTCCCACTTAAATGTTCCCGTGGATTTTACAGGAAATAGTTATTGCAGAGGAGACCAAGGTCAACTGTAGGAAAGTGAAGGAGTGAAGCGGGAGCTTGACTCGTAAAAAACAGAAACAGCCCATCATTTCACCTTAGCATGTTCAGTACATTTGTTCAATTCTCTCTGATGACAGATTCTTTTTATATTTAATTCTTATACATTTAAGAATCATGGAACAAAAGGTCAATTATTATTTTTTTCTGGTATGCTTGTACACTACCGCAAACCATATTAGGCACAGAATTCTTTTTCAACTCAATTCTTTCTCAGATCCACGATTAGTCAACAGTTACTTTAAAAGTCAATTCATAATCACAGAACTTTTGTTTCACTGCATTTAAGTTTCCCTCTGTCCCCAAAGTGATACATAGAAATTTATGACCAGGAATAAGTTGCTGGGTCCTATTTTGTTCAATACTTTTTTTTCTTTTTTTCAGATTATACCAATTTGTCTTGGAAGTTAAAAATATATATGGTTTACTGTTATTAGATTAAGAATTTTTGAGCAAATCAACTAACCTTCACAGTTCAGTCCGGTGGCATCAAGAGAGAACCCTCTTTGGCATTCGCAGCTGAAACTGCCTGGAGTGTTTTGACAGATTCCCTTTGCTCCACAAAGCGAAGGTTGAGACCCACATTCGTTGTTGTCTGGCAAAGCATCAAGAAGCAGAGCGTCAAACTTTCCAATCATAACATGTCTTAAGTTTCATGGGAAGTAAAAAGCAATGTATGAAAACCTAAGTTTCATGATGTGAAAATGGCATTTTGGGAAAATTTATACCAAAATTCACTGTCATATTAAAGACAAAAGTGGTAAGAAAAAGTGTATTTTAAGAGGTTTGAGATTTGAGCATATTTTGGAGTGATTGAAGGTACACTGACTAAAGTTCCTTAACATGTGTCTTCTAAAATAAAAGCTCAATATGTTTGTTAACATGTTCTAAATTACAGTGAGCCTTTAATCATATTTTGTCTGAACACCATGGTTATATTGAGAACATGATATAAAGGCACTGCTTGAAATATGGCTACTGTGCAGGTGCTTGGACTAAAAAGGCCTTTTTTTCCCCTTTGGATATTGTTCCTGAAAATATCTATATTATTGGCAACTTCTTTAGACCACAAACTATGGGGTATTGGTTATTGAATATAAATACCAGGACATTCTTCCGTTTATAATTTTAAATATAATTTTTATGCATCTACTAGAAGTTTGTAAAATTTCCCATTTGTAACTTTGTCTTACCGATACAAGCAGTGTGATGCTGTGTGAAACCAGGTGGACATTTACAGGTAAACCCCCCCAGGGTGTTGACACAGAGGAACTGGCAGTTATGCTGCTTTGTTTGACATTCATCAAGGTCTGAAATTAGAGAGAAGCCAATGAAAATCACAGTAGACTATCTGGCTATGTTTCCTTTCTTGTGAAGCCACAGAAGATGCACATGCTCCATTAGAAGCATTTTGTCTAGATTTTTGCTGGGAGCTTCGTAGATTTCCATAGGCATATGGCAAACAGTTTCTTTTTACATATTTAAGCAGAATAAATATTACGGGCTAGGATGATAGGACAATTAAGGCAATATATAACATAAGAAACTGAATGGCAGAATCATAGCAGTTTCCATGAACTGTTCTCACAGATACTATCCAAAGGTTACAATTCTTGCATTGAATGCAGTATAGTACATGGCTGATTACTGATTCCTATTAAAGGAAGGATTAAATAAAAATGAAACAGAATCTAGAAACTGATGAAGGGCCGAACAGAAACACTAAGAGTCTCCACATTCAGATGAAAACACGGGCATTAATATTAGAGGAAGCAAAATACAACATCTGTAATTCTAGTCACAAATTGTATTGATATTTGGACCCTACTAATTAAAAACTCAAAATTTGATTTTGGCTATACTAAAACTTAATTTGGAAACTATATTTAAAATAAATGTACCACATAAGATGTAGGCAAGACTAATTCATTATTTTACAGCTTAAAAAACGCTTTAGTCATACTCACTTTTTTTGATATGGAGTCTTTAGTCACACTCATAAACAATGTACAACACGGACCCATATCAGTTCACTAAACAGGTCCAAGCGGTGCTTGCTATTATTTTTTTTTTTTTGATATGCCTTGGAAATAAAACCTCATTTTACTGAGAATAATCTACATTTTAAAAATTTGCTCAGTCCATTAATTTAATTCTGATGAGGCTTACTATAAAATCAAATATATGAGTATAGTATTGAAGCTATTTTAATGATCTAATTTATCTTGATAAATAATTACTTTTGATACCACCTAAGCAAAAAATTTAAATTTACCTATCCATTCTCACTTTTCCACAGCAAACCTGTAATAAAGGTAGTTTAGAGAAATAAAAGCTTAGATAAGCAACAACAACAAATATCTTATTTCAGTGATTTGTTTTGATCTCTTCCCACACCAAAACTTTTGTTTTATTTTATTTTTTAAAATTTATGCAGTTTTCTATAAGAAGCAAACTGTTTTAACTTGGGTTTTAATCCTCTCTGCTTCCTGCAATGAGCCTATTGGTAGAGTTTTTCTATGAGCAATAACATGGCCACTAGGATGGGACCTTTTAATGAAGGTGATGCACATGGCATAATTCCTGATAATCTAATATTTAAATTTGAAAGAAAAGATACAGACTAGGGTCACGATTGTCAGAGACTCTTCACTCACCTTTGCATGTCTTTCCATCCTCTTGCAGGACATACCCCCTCGGACATGAACACTGATAACTCCCCTCAGTGTTCTTGCAGATGAAGTTGCATGGTTTCGGGGACTGGGAGCATTCATCAAGGTCTAAGTAAAAGTGATGTGAAGATTAAATTACTGGTTAAAAGAAACAACCAGACTCTTTTCTCCTTCCATATTCTCACTTCATTCTTTTTGTTTTTCCTGTTCAACTTAAAGTGGAATATAGCCAGAGAGAAATGATGCACAGAAGGATTTTTTCTAAAGTAACATGCGGGTTTACTTTGTAAATCAATCTATGGATCTTGGGTAAATATTATGATGTCTAGACAACTGTCTGGGTCCAAAATTACTAAATTCTTTAGATTAATATACTTTGGTTTACAACCTGAGAATCATAAACTTAATAAGAGTTTCTCTATTTTTGACACATGGATGTGGCACAAGTTCTCTTAAACTCTCTTTACTGAGGCTCCCTTAAGCATCTTGTGGGATCACAGATGGTGCTGGAAACCTTCCACTTTCCCCTTCAGATTCGGTCCTCACCCTGGTCCACCCTGCTCTCAGGCCCAGGAGATGGAGCTCTACAGACTCCATCCAGAGGCTCTCCCTTGCCCTCTGTCTTCTGTCTGGCCCTTATTTCCTCAACTCCCTCCCTGCAAGATAGGCTCAGGCTGGCTGAGTCACTGGAGCAGCTGTCAGAGGTCCTCTCAAGGCAGTCCTCTGAGCACAACTTTCTTTTTCTAGGTTCCAATAACCTCTGACTCTTTTCTTTTGGCCCAGGGGTAGTACAGCCCCAGCACACAGCACTACGCCTCCTGGCTTTTGTGCACACTGCTCACGCGTGTATAGACAGTCTTTTTGTTAGACCCTCCTTGAATTGTCCTCCTTGAAATATGCCATCTCTTTCTTACTCGGACTCTGAGTGATAGCAGACAATCTCCATTTCCTCCATATAACATACGGCGTTGATGCCCACAGAATGCTGAATGCTTATGATTAATGGCCTATTCTCTATTACTCATGCTCTTCTGTTTCAAAGAAGTCAGTTGGGTTTTCTTAACCTTTTAATGCCAAGTGTGCTTGTTATTGACATAGGTAATTTGATAGAATATCAAGTAAGCTAATGAAATATAAAGGAGAAAAAAAATTTTTTCTTTAATAAAAATGAAGTTGAATACTTTGGAAAGACCCGACAAAAGTCTAAGTCCTTTCTGCCCCACGACTGTCATATATTGGTGTGAGTGAGACAATAAAAAACCGAATAAGAAAAATAAATTGTAAAATGGTAGAAGGATTCTGTACTGAGACTGCTCCGCAGCTGGAAATTTTATTTAGGTAATGCTTACTTGGTATACTTTATGCAAAATAATAGCAAAGAGAAACATGGAAAACATTCTCTTAATATACACAAACACACATATTCATAAGAAAAAGCCCTTTTCCTTCAAAGAGTGACAAACAAATGTGCACTTTAAATTTTAAATTAAAATATAAAATGTTGAAAGTATGTATTTGTGATTTTTGTTTCCTTGATTGAACAGAGTTTTTTTTTGATGAAGTGTACAATTCTACATCCCACATTACTGGACAAAGGCCAAGTGCTGTGTGATTAAGAAGCACATTATTGAGAGGATGGCAACATTTTAATAAAATATATATTCCAAAGCTCCATAATAAAGACACTGTACTGATAATGAGTGACTTGCAGGAAACAGTAGTTGATTAGCCCCCAAACCCCTGGATATAGAGGTGTCCATCGTTACCTATACAAGAGGTTCCACTGATGTCTGTGGTGTAGCCAACCTTGCAGAAGCATCGGAATGAGCCCATGGTATTGATGCACTGACCATTGGTGCAGAGGTTTGGCATTACCTTACATTCATCAATATCTGTGGACCAAAACAACACAATCAGGAGTTAACATATATGCAAGGGTAAAACTGGTTAGAATCAAAGAGAAATGAAGAAATGGAGATGAGATAACTAACTGCAAACATTCCTAATAGCACTGGAGCACCTGTTCATCATTCAGGTGAACAGCAACATGGATGTGATGGAAAAATAATCTCAAGTGATGGGAAGGGATAAAGGGAGACTCTGGTGAAAGCCCTGTTTAAGACTAACCATTTTGCAATCTAAGCATGTATGATTTTGGGGGGAATCTAGAAAGCTACCCCCTCAAAGTCCATCCCTTAAAAAGTGTGTGATCTTGGGAAAATTACTTATTGTTACCTTAGCTTTGTGCTTCATTTTCCTCATCTGTTAAAATGGGAATAATACATTCTACCCCTTAGGTCTGATACGAAGATTAACTCCTAAAATCTCTAAAGCATTAGCAAAGATTATTCTTTCTATATACATATATATGAAAACACACATCAAATATAAATATCAAGGTATAAACATTTTAGCTACTCTTTTGATTGTATCAATTTTTCACTTTTCCTTCACATTTATCTGAATTCATAAAATTTAATGTGTTGATTATATGAATAAATTTCCTCAACTCCTTACCTCTTCCATCAGTTGTATATCCTGGGCCATGAGGACATATCTTTTTGTACTGGGCAGTTCCAGGAAGTGGGCAAAGCTCGCACTGGTGGCCCCAGCCTCGCCCACCATCACAGCAGCATTCTGACTTAGTGACGAGATTGCGACTGCTGGATGCCATTTGACATATTGTCTGCAGTACCTCTGCAAAGCAGAGACCCTGTCGATTGTCTGAAATGGCAAAGTAGAAAGAGTTAAGGATGCAGAACTGACATTTCATTATCCTGGCTTTCAAATTAAGCAGGGCAGTCAAGAATTTCCTCCTTAGGAATAATTAAGACAGCTTAATGTCTTAATTATTTAAGTTTTGCTGGCAGTTAAGTTCATAGCATATTCTTTCACTACAGACTACAGTTTATTAAATTTGACAAAAAGTGATACTATACTTTAGAAATAGATTTTTTCCTCCAATCCATTGCCAACTAAATGATAGTGACCTACCATTTCTGTAGAATACAAGTGAAAGGAAAATCAAATTAAATTATTTTCCTTCAAACAAATGAGTGCCAGGATTAGTTTCTGGAAAGCAAATTCTAGACTATATTTTATGAGCTTGGTACTTATTCAATCTGATATCTCATATTTTCTACATCTGAAAGACTGTTCAAACACTTGGACTGAGTAGATTTTATAAAAATATAAATAAAATGATTTTTTTCAGATTTAAAAGCCAATTAAATCTTTAATACAGTTTTATAAACAATCCTAGCCAAACTGTTAATAAAATGAACAGAAAATTACACTTTATATGTAGGTTACTTTTCCTATTTCCTAAAAGACTGATGTTAGTAAAGGTATAGATTAGAGATAACAATAAACAAAAAATGTTTTTTTGATCAAAAATTTCTTGGAATTTGAAGCATATGACGTCATTCAGAAAAAAATGTGATATAGTTGAAATACTCTTTTTATGTTAAATCAAGTGATGAGTCAAACAGCTTACTGCTCTTATTTCTTTGTTTACCTTGAATTTTACTACAGCACACTTTTTGCAGCTGCCATAATTAACTACAATGATTTATAATGTATGCATTTTAACATTAAAATAAAATATAATGTCTGAGATGTATATTTCCCATAAAAAGGTTTTGTAAAACATTTTTTTTCTGTACCACAATATAAAAAGTAACCTTCCCTGCATTTTTGAAATATGGCATTTATTTTGCATTAACTGTGGCAGAGCTTACCTCATATTGCAAATATTTTCTTTTGGAATTAAATCATCCTCTGATGTAAGTTTTACTAAAGCCAAATTTTCCAAAGAACTTAATTAATCTTAATTTTGGAAAGACTATTTAAGATTGTTATTTACATTACACATAGATGTGCATATAACACACACATGTACAAATACATCATTTTAATAGATGTGCATCTTTAAGAAGAAGTATGTGGATTATTGAGATTGGGGGATTTGTTTAGCAGACAAGAATATATATGTGGAGCTCTTCTGTGATGACATCATGAACAGATGTTTTATCTACCAAGTATAATATATTTGGATGTCAACTTACCAAGGCATTCAGTGCCTGAAGAACTTGACTGGAATCCTTCATTACACTCACATCTATAGCTTCCAATAATGTTAACACAACGTCCATTTTCACAGATTCCTGGCTTGGTCCTGCATTCATTTTCATCTTTAGAAAAACAAACAATATGAATAATGAGAAAACTGTAAAATTATAATTTACAAGCTATCTTCTAATGGGTTATATCTTATTTAACACTTCTTTGCCAAAATACTAATATGATGAGATTAAAAATGGTCATGTGTGAATATTAATTTATTTTTAGCTTTACTTCATCCTTCTTGGTGGGTTCTTTCTTAAGATAATGTTGTCTTCTTCTTTCTTTTCTTTATCTTCTGCAGAGAAGGGATAGTGTTAATATATAGAATTGAAAATTGGTCCCCAAAAGGAATAGAATTGCCCTGAGACACCAGGCAAGGACGGGAACTCTGGGGAAAAGAATGTCAGTTTCTGTGATATTAGAGAAAGGTGTGGGGAGACGGATGGTGGGCGTTGGGTATGGGTGATGAGTACAGTAAAAGCCTCACAGGCCAGGAATAAAGGACAAGCTGCTAAATTGGTTTTGAGTAAAATCACAGGAACAACTATGGTCTGTGAGGGTAGTTAATGGGAGAGGAAGTTTAAGTAATACTGCTCTTTTGGTTGGTGATAAATAAACCTACTTCAACAAAATTGTTTTCATTAAAATTCTCTATATCCTTACTTTTTGTGCTTTTTTGATATTTTGTAAATTTTGTTTGAGGTTTTTTTCAAAGCTGTGTTGTTAGGAGCATAAGAGTGCATGACAATTACATCTTTTTGATAAATGGCTCCTTTCATCCTTATAGTTAAAATCTTTAAAAATTTACTGACATTTATATTTGCAGGCACTTTGCTTTTATTAGTATTTGCCTTGAATATTTTTATTTTCAACCTATCTCAGATTTCAATTTTGGTACTACAATTCTATTAAAGAGAACCTAGCAGAATTCTTAAAAACACATTTATCTTTTAACCAGTAGTTTAAACCACTTATATCTGTCATGATTACTGATATGTTTAGAGTCTCACCTGACATTTTATATTGTTTTATATTTACTGTGTGATTGCCCTCTTCCTATGCCCTCCTTTTCCCTCTGAACTCATATTTGGAAGTTACAGTCTTCTTTCAATTCTTACAGTGGAAACCACTGAACAACTTCAACACACATTCTTAATGAATAATTTTCTATCAATGCCAAGAAGCATCTATTTTGAAAGCTCTCGGCCATAGTAAGCACCTTTGCATAAATTTACTTATCTCTGCTCTCTCCCTGAACCACCTGCCATGTTGATGTTATCTAGAAGTTTTGGTTTGTTAGATTTTTAGTGCGCCATCAGCATCTGTTTAAATTAATGAGGCTTACTGGTTTCTTGGCTCACCATTGGTCCATTTATATTATTTCTTCCACTTCAATTAATTTTAAAAAATTAGTGTATGTAGTTTGGTGATTATTTATTTATTTATTTATTTGAGACAGAGTCTCGCTCTGTCGCCCAGGCAGGAGTGCAGTGGTGCAATCTTGGCTCACTGCAAGCTCCGCCTCCTGGGTTCACGCCATTCTCTTGCCTCAGCCTCCTGAGTAGCTGAGACTACAGGCGCCTGCCCCCACGCCCAGCTAATTTTTTTATTTTTATTTTTAGTAGAGACAGGGTTTCACCATGTTAGCCAGGATGGTCTCGATCTCCTGACCTCGTGATCTGCCTGCCTCGGCCTCCCAAAGAGCTGGGATTACAGGTGTGAGCCACCGTGCCCGGCCGGTAATTATTTAAGAGGGCTATAAGTATTCTAAAACAGATTTCCGACCATGTCTTCTTTTGTTTTCATACTTGATTGAGTATAGCATTTTAGTTCAAAATTATTTTCCCTTAGAATGCTTTCAAAATACAGCTCCTTTATTATTATTTTTTAAACCAGTGTTACTGTTCATTTGTAAGAAATCTGGTTTTTCTCTCTGGAAGTTTTAAGGATTTTCATTTCCTTCTTAGTGTTTTGAAATTCACCATGATGTGCCTCCTGTGATTATTTTTTTCCTCTTTTAGAAAAAAAACACTTAATTCAGAAATTTAAAGGTATATACAAAAGTAATGAGTTATGAATTAAAAAGTTTTTTTACTTTATTATTTCTAGAATCTGAGGGTGCAAGGTCTGTTGCCTTGGTCTAATCCTATCCTTAACGTCATTCACCCTGATTTTGAATTGTATTTGATTTGTCTGAATTATTTTTTTTCAAAAAGGGCTTTTGAACTAAAAGCGTTCTTGGAAGAACTCAGGATATACTGCCTGAGTTCTTCCAAGTTTGATTATGTATAATACAGCTTCTGCTGTAGTACATAATTTGTGCTTCAAATTCTTAGATTAATTTTGCTTTATTGACATTGGCATAAAGAATTACTGAGAAGAGGTTGAAAAAAAGTTGCCTGATTCTTTTTTCTGTTGAAATTTGTAACTTTAATAGGGTGTATCTTGGAGTGATGTTGCTCTACCTAAATAATGTTAATTTCCAGCATTTACTTTCTACCCTTTGACAATTTGTGGGCTGCACCAGGATTGTCAATTATCGACCTTTCCATTGTCCATCACTCTTGTCCGATGCTCCCCTACTTCTACCTACTCTATGTCCAATCCAGTGCAGCATGACAGCCTAGAGGAAAACAGGCTTCATTTCAATGAGACTCAAGACTCAAGACTCAAATCTCAAATGGGTACATGATCCTCCGTCAACAATCCTACTATACTTCTTAGTATCTTCACACTCTCACTTTCTAAAATGACATTACACACTCAGACACATCAGACATCTCTCCCCTATGAACCACTGGGCTGTGCCCTCACTTTCAACCTTTTGTCTTCTTCCAACAGCTAAACTATCTTTGTTTTTTCTCCAAGGCCAGCTCTTGCACCGGTACTCTAGATTGCCTTCCCAGATTTCACAATACTCCCTTTTCAAGGAATCATTCCCTCAGCATAAATTCTCTAGTAACTTTCATCTTAAAACAATACAAAAAACTCTTTTATTCACCTATTACCCCTATGGCTACTGCCACATGTATTGATTCACTTTCAGAACAAAATTTCTGGAAGAATGATCCATGGCGATAAATTCCACTTCCTCATCACTGATTGTTTCCTTAATGTGTGTGCTCCACTGAAAGCTCCTGAAGAAGTCACCAAATCTAATTACAACTCTATGTTACTCTACATCTTAGTAGCATCATACAAAAGTGGCCACTTTAGTTCTCAGGACATCACACGGACATGGAGAACTTCCTATCTTGCTGGCTACTCTTTCTTAGTCTCCTAATATTAGACTCCTAATAGAGTCTCCTAATAGTCTCTCTAAATGTTGGAACAACCAGAGTCCAGTGTCCTGGGAAGGAGCCCTGCTCCTCCTACTCTCCAGGATCTCTCTCTTGGTGTTCTCAGTCAATCCCATAATTTTTCAAACACTATCGATTTGCTAGCAATTTACATCTATGGCTCATAAATATGTCTGCTGACTTGATATTCCCACTTGGAAAGCTAGAACATATCTGACACTGAGCATGACCAAAACAGAACTTTTATTCTTCTGTGTCCCCAACGAAACCTGTTTCTTCCAATCTTTTCCATATCAGTTAACAGTAGCATCAAGTAAATTATTATACTAAGCTAATTTACTTTAGTCACTCAAGCAAAAATCCTGGGACTTATCTTTTATACATATTCAATCAATCCATCAGAAATCCAATCTGTTGATTATTTCCAATACATTTTCTGAATCTGTCCACTCCTTTTCCACACTATGGTGGCCCTAATCTGAGCCTCCTTTTTCTCTCATCTGGGTGTTTAAGACAGTCACCTAAATGAAATCCTTGTTTCTGCTACCACCTCCTTCAAATCCATTACCTATAAGGCAGCCAGATATCTTTAAAAATGTGTAAAACAGGAAATAACAACTAATACTTAATTGAAATCTTACTCTATGCCAAGCACTGTACTAAGGGTTTCATGTGAATTTTTTAAGTTAACCCTCCCAATATCCTATGAAAGTGTGCTCAAAATTCCTATTTGTTTTTACATGAGGAATCTGAGGCACATATTTAAGCCAACTTGCTAAGGGTCACAGAGCTAGCACATATGAACCTAGATTGCTAACATTCATAGTCCATCCCCAGGGCCCATACTCAGAGTCACTCTGCCATAACACTTTTAGCATAAAACCAAATTCTTTTCCATGGTATTTGCCTACCTTTAGACCCACTTCATGCCACTCTCCTGCACAAGCTTCAGCTACGCTGGTCTTGTGTAATTACTCATCTTTGAACAATTTTCTCCAGTTCAGCTACTGGCTGAAAAATAGTGTAGCTGGTCACGGGTGCTAAAGTGGGCCTAATGTGTAGTTTCAATTCATGTTTGTTGTATGAACATCCTCTCACCAAATCTGCCATGCTCTCTACCTTTGAGGCACTACACTCGGGCTTTCAGGTAATTTAGGGAGTCGTGTGGCTCTGATAAAAAAAGTTCTTAAAGCCTTAGAATCTCTGATAGTTGCTGCTTCTCCTCTTCCTGCCTCACCTCCGGCAGTCTCCATGTCTAGAAGACTAGTTTGTTGATAATTAAATAGCATCCCAGTATTTTCTCTTTTGCATCTACCTATTTTCACACTGCAGTGTAGAAATGGGTCTCTACAAAAACACTCCATACTTTTCTCATTTGCTTATGTCCCTGATCTTCTCTAATCAAAGATTGTTGGATAAACTTTAAAAAATTGGGACTGACTGCCAAAGTCTAAAGAAGAAAATTTAATGATCTTGGTAAAAAAATGTTCTACTTATCAGATTTCTTGATTCATTTATTTGTTTAAGAAATAATTACTGAGGCATAATATATTGCATAGTCAAGTTTCCGTCTCTGATTAGGTTTATGGTTTTCATTAAAGAGGTTTTAGATTTCCTGTATAATTTTAATTCCCTTAACTGTAATACTTTTAGTTTCCGTTGCAATCGACTTTTTTGGGTAAGTTTGTTTGATTCCAATTTCATGCATTGGCATTTTTATTGATTTTTTTTTGTGGCTTTATTTTTCATCCTGACTTTTGTAAATACTTTTTCTTTGTAATAATATTTTTACTGTTTTTAAACTGGAATTTCTAGTTGTGAAAACACGTTGTTTGCATGAAAGTGTTCTACAAAGAGTTTTGTGATGATCAAAAAAATTTTGCAGACATTTCAGCTATCAGCATGGTATAATGAAAAGCTTGAAGATCAGAAAAGTTTCAGAACCTGTATCTTTTGTAGTGCTGTTTAACAACGAAAAGAATACAAATGTAGAATGCTGCTCTTGGTCTTTTCTTTGAAAAAGTAAGTTCAGAGGATGATAGAATTTTAGAGCTAGAGCAGATACACCCTTCCCAACACCCGCCCCCACCACTCCTATCAATCATGCAGACTAAGTTTCTCACTGTATGCAGATGAAGGAACTGAAGAACAGAGAATTGAATCACTTGCAAGTCATCCAGATCATTTATGGCAGATCCATGACCAGAAACCTGTGTTCTTAATCTGATCACAGTGCTTACTCCCTCTTTCCCGACAACACATCTTTAAATGTAATATAGTATAATATAAAATTCAGCTAGTCATAAAAATAAGAAATTTCCATGCATAAAAATTAAAACACATTTTTAAGTATTTTAGCCAATCTGATTAAACATAGCACATACATACATTGTTTTCATTCAAATAAATTAAAAGAGAAATGAATGAAAAGAAATTTCATGTACTGTAAGAAGACACGATGATTAAGAATGTTGATTTCCTTTCTTCCATACATGGTTATTAGCATTTTGCCCTGTGCTAGATTTGGAGGAACACATATGACTTAGGAGTTTAGGTTAATCTTCCAGGATAACAGATCTTGGAAAAACAGTGTTTTTGAAAGAACCACTGCATAACTACATCTCCTATGTACGTCTATTTTTAACTTTATTAAGTACTGTATTTGAATGAAATATCTAACAAATGAAAAGAAACTAAAAAATCGAATTACAATTTGTTGTATATATAATTTTTTAAATGACACATGTAATTCAGAATAGTTCAGAAACTCACCCTTTTGTAAAAAAATTAAAATTGACAGATACAGCTAAAATCACCTCAGACTAGTTACTTCTAATCTCGATGTCTTCCCTAGCAGTAATTCCTTCTATGAATTAGGGTTTACCTTTTTCAATGTTTTTCTATATATTTATTTGGTTACATATGTACCTACAGAACACATATAGTTTTATTTACAATTTTCTTTAAAATATGAAAAATCAAAAGGGCATGTATTCTTGAGCAGGCATAAATGCCACAATCCAGAACCTATTATATTAGCAGAGACCCTGAGATGGAAGAAAGCTAGCTGTATCACTGCCTTAACACAGCTGGAAAAATAGTTGTCTTGCAGTTAAGATGATGTGGGAGTAGTGCCATTAATGAGGCTGGGAGTGGAGGCATTACATAAGCAGACACCTTCCCTTACCGCTTACCTACACAGCCTTCTCCATCGGGCCTTCGGGCCATTCCAGGAGGGCAGATGCACATGAAGGTGCCGATTAGATTCTTACACATCATGCCCCTAGATTCACAGTCGTGTAACCCTTCAGCACATTCGTCCAGATCTAGAACAAAAAATAAAAATAAAAAATTATCTGTAGCAAGCTGTAGTTTAGTACTTTTAAGTCACAGGTGTGGTCTTCTGACACTTAACATGTAATTTTATGGTGGGACAGAGAAAGGAGAAGCCCAGCCATTGTCAGCTGTTGGCTATATTCCAGATGTGTAAGTTTCAGCACTGCTCATAGTGATAAGAAGTTTAGGGAAGGGCAATCTTTGCTTTAATAAGAATCCAAGAGTGTGAGAATAGAGGGCTTCTCAACCTATCTTATCTCGGACTTGATTTTACAAAAATACCATCATGTGTCTTGTTATCTAGGTATGGAAATCTACTAGCAAAATGATGTCATATATATATTTCTGCAAAGCTCTAGAAGAAATTAGTTGAGAACTATAAAATCATTAAGATGTATCTCCAGCATGACAAATAAAGTTCGAACTACTCCCGTGTCTGTGGCCTTACCTTTGCACATCTTTTGATCTTCCCTGAGGGCATAGCCAATCGGGCACGTGCATTCATAGGACCCAAAAGTGTTCATGCAGCGGAAAGCACACAGCAGTGGGTTCTGGGCACATTCGTTGATATCTGACCAAAGGAATGGACAGGAATGTGCTCAGCCTAGAGTTCTAATCATTTGTGTAACTAAATGTTGATGTCATTTACTTGGCGGTCATACACACAGCAATAGAATAGTAGAACTTACACATCTGGTATGCAGAGTTTAGTACCTAACAAACTCATCTTTAAAAATAACAGCTATAAACTCCGGAAAGAATATAAAAACTACCTGAAGTTTTTAGTGGTGAGCTGAAACTCAGAGCAAACAACCAGTAGGGCGTAATTTCACATTGATTTGGCTTCTATTTTTCTGAAATTACCCTCCAGATGACCATGGCCTGGCAGTGCTGTCATCCGGTAGCTAACTCTCCAGAAGAAACTTTCTGAGATTCCATCCAGAGGAAGGAGGGGAGGGAACCTTAGGGCAACGAAGTCTGCTAAATAAAGGGAACCCAGGCAAGAATGCCAGGGAAGGAGAAATACTATTTGTTTTTCATCTAGTCAGCTCAAGTGGCATGACTGTACTATGCATGTGTGGGGCAAAATCAAGAATGCTAGTGAATAAGGTTTAAAGAACTGACAGATGAGCCACCGCCCTTCTCAGGCCTGAGGGTCTGCTATTGTGCCTACCAGAGTTGACTGTCTGCTAAGACAAATACATCAATATTCTTCAGAGTAATATAACTGATTTCGAAGCATATCATTCACAATATCCAGAGTATAAATCCAACATTAACCAATATACTGAAAAGGCAGGAAACTGTGACTCCATTTCAAGGGAACAGACAATCAAGAGATGCCAACCCTGAGATGACCCAGATGCTGGAATGATCAGACAAGGGCTTTACAGCAGCTATTTTAACTGTACTAAAGGAAAACTAAAAACCAACCAAACAAACAAAAAACCCAAAAAACAAAAAACCCCACCGTATGCTCACCAGCAGAATATCAGAAGCAATATAAATAAATATTGAGACATTAAAAAACACTTTCTATGTCAAGAAGAAATAATATTTAAGACAAAGATCACTTGCCTTCACAATTCATCATGGGCCCTGGCTCAAAGCCTTCATTGCAATTGCATTCAAAACTCCCAATAACATTGGTGCATGTACCATTTCCACACGGATTGCCGATTGAACACTCATCAGTATCTGAAAAAGAAGAATAAGAAACTGCCACAAAGATGTTTTAGTTTAACAGGAGCATGCCCAGGAAGACCCATGCTTGGCCCTCACCCATTTCCAGGATCTGAGAAGGGCACATGTAACCCTGGCATCCCTTGGGCCTTGGCTGGCTGGCCGCTATGTAGTGCAGAGGGTCTGAAGGATCAATGTGCAATGCTCTGGCCCCCAGGCAGCAATACTCGCCCTAAAGATGACAAATCCAGAAGAAGAATGTGGTCCTCTGCTTCAAGAGCAGGCATGGAAGGGCATAAAGTAAAATGGATTTCTTATCCAATGAGAGATTTTGGCAATTGTAAGTCTCTAGGACACATAAGATTTTGTATGTTTGGTTGAAGACAGAGGTTGGTAACTCTCTCCATCTTCACATAAATCAGGTCTGACTGGAAAATGTAAGACTGGTGAAGAAGGTGCCACTATTAGCTATTTATCCTGGATTTGTAAATCCCCCCATCACCCAGGGTACCTGAGAGACCTTTTACTGAATATGAGAAGTAAAATAGAACTTTAAAATTCTGTAATGTGGAGCCAACACTCACCCACACAGCGTACTCCAGTGTAGTCAAGGTTGTAGCCCATTGGACATTCACAGCGAAAAGATCCGTCGGTGTTGATACATTGACCATTTGAACAAATGCCTGGGCTCTCAAGACACTCATTGACATCTAAAATATAGAACTGCATGTGAATTTCCTCATATAAAAAGATATGCCGGCCAGGCGTGGTGGCTCATGCTTATAAATCCCAGCACTTTGGGAGGCCGAGGTGGGTGGATCACCTGAGGTCAGGAGCTTGAGACCAGCCTGGGCAACATGGCGAAACTCCATCTCTACTAAAAATACAAAAAAAAATTAGCCAGGCATGGTGGCGCACACCTGTAATCCCAGCTACTTGGGGAGGCTGAGGCAGGAGAATCACTTGAACCCAGGAAGTGGAGGTTGCAGTCAGCTGGATCGCACCACTGCATTCCAGCGGGCAACAGAGTGAGACTCCACCTCAAAATAAATAAATAAATAAATAAAATAAAAATAAAAAGATATGCCAGTACTGTGTATGTCTATTCAACACAGACTTGTAAATACTTCGTCAGAGAACTATGTATTTCATATATCACGATATAGTCTTATGATATACGTATAATGTATATGATACAAAATAAGGGTTATATACATATACATCCGTTAAATACAATATACTATATGTTATATAGTAAAGTTAGCATGAGTTATAAAATAAATGTAAAATAATATGTGTGTATTAAATAAGAATATAGGAATAAAATATATCAAAGCGTACCTTCACGTGTATCATGAAGACTAGGGACAGTTCCATGGCCATATGGACACAAATCCTGAAATGCAACTACAAAGAAAAATACAAATTCTCCATTATTGAAGACTTGAAATTATCAGAGAACTTAAGAAAGGATGAACAATATACATGAAATTACACTTAAATATGTTTCCGTTACAAAGCTGTCTATAACAAGACTCTTTTATTTTTATGATTTATTTCAAAAGCATATTTAGTGAGGGCCACCTTCTAGGGTGCCACCTGCTCAGTGCTCCTGGTTCTTTCTGTTTGCTCATTTAAAGCTGAGCAGCTAAAGAGAACTTCCCTGCCCATCACACTCAGAAGCCATCCCTAACCTAGAGGCCAAGCCAGCTGGAGTTTGCTGGGAATTATCCTATAATTTATGGGTGCCAACGAGACCTGAGGCTATTGATCTTTTCCTGTAAAGGGCCATTGTGCTGACTCAGCTTCTCAGAATTTAATGTAACATTCTGAGAGCCACAGCCTGCGATACAATGCCCACATGGGACTCCTGCAGCAACCTGGAATATAATTTCCATTCCCTTCTTTCTCCTGCCTTGGACCTCTCAAATTCATACTTTTGAAAGCAAGTAATACTAACCTTGGAGGTGGGGAATGAAATAAAAGGGTAACTCCACCTGTGCTTAGACATGTCTTATTCAAAAGCTGAAAGAAGTTTCTCAGGCTAGGTTGTTCAATGAACCATCAAAACTTATATGCAAAGAGATGATTTCACTCTCAAAATATTCATAAATTACATGGTTAAACCCACTCTGGCAAACATTCAAAAACTGGTACACAAAGTGCTGTCTGATGATGTCATTGCTCTTACCTTCATCGTCTTTGGGGCACAGCTCACAGGGGTCCCCCCAGCCCTCTCCTGGCATCTTACTACAGCAGCATTTTGCTTTTGTGGTGTTGAAAGCTTTGGGTACAGAACACTTTCCATTTTCAAAATTTGTGAAGCAGAAGCTCTGGCGAGTATCTAATCAAAAAAGCAAACATTACAGATGGAATTATTTTGTAACACTGTTTGGACAGAACATTTCTCATTGTAGAACACAGGATGCAGACTAGATCAGCAGTTAAGGCAGGTCCGGAAATCTTTGATTGCTGATTTCATTTGCCAATTTAGATTGACCTGGCTATAAAATTATTTAATTATTTAATATGCTTAAAATATTTTTATAATGTGCTAAGAAAATTCGAGAAATCATGCTCAGTATCAAAGTGATTTCCACACAGAGTCTCTTTTTTCACTGTTGCATGATAGTCTAAGAAAAACAATCAAGGTAACTTTCAGTAAGTTACATTACATCAAAAGCAACACATACACCAACAAACAAAAAAGCTATGACAACAACAAAATTAACATAGTCATTCTGATAAATCAGAATAAGAATTTTTCTTTTAGTAAAAAAATTTATAAAAATGTAGAAACAGTGGCAATAATTCAAAGTACCTTAAAAATTGTTCATTGCTTATGTTTGAGACCTAAATTTCTAACTTGCAGATGTATTTTAGCATAGACATGTATTTTGTTAGGACTAATACCAGCATGATGGTTTACAATTCAGCTTTAAAGTTTCTAAGCGTGAACTGTGACAGTGAAGTCATTCCAAATCTTACCAAAGCATCTCCGTCCATTATCAGATAGTACAAAGCCAGGGGGGCAGAGGCACTGGAAGCCCCCTGGAGTATTAGTACAGGAACCAAAAAGACAAATGTTGGGATCTTCATCACATTCATTTATATCTGCAGAACAGGGGGAGTATTTATTAGCCATTCAACACTTGAAAATAAACAATTGTCCATACTATCACTGTGCACTAGCCAGCTGATATTTCAGACAAGAGATATTACGTTGTATGTTTAACTTATTCATAAAAATAAACTATTATTGCTTCAGAAGTCAAAAGTTGTAATTTCAACCAACCATGTGCCAGAGAGTCCCAAGTCCATGTCCACCTTCCTGTCTTTGATCTTTAGGGGTGTATGTATGTCTACCTGCCTACCTGACATGAACAACTCCATGTCTCATGGGCATTGCAGGCTCCATGTGGCCAAACGTTCTATGAACTGGTCCCCATCTCCCTGATAACTCTCTCTCAGTAATCCAAATTGTGATCCCCAAGTCACCCCTATTTCTCTCCTTTTTTCACTCCACATGGAAGCAGAATGTGGCAGCCATTTCTACCTCCTCAGTACTTCCACAGCCATCATCATTTGCCACCAGTCTCTCAACTGATGTCTACATCTCCTGAATGTCTTCTTCTTGTCACACTGCCACCAGGGCTGCCTTTCTAAAACGTCCATCTGATTACATTTGAAAATCTGTGCCTATGGAAATGGAGGGCTGAGACATATTTTGACAGTGTTATCATTTCCCCCTTTCCCCAGAACGCTTCCTTAAAATAAATAAGCATGCCTGCCTGACTAGTGATTTTTCATCGTTTTTTTGTGGGAAGTACTTATTTAATGGAATGTTTTAATCACATGAAAAAATACTACTTTTCAGGCATGTTAGAATGTAAGCTCCATGAGGACATGACATGTCTGTCTGGCTCGCTGTTGCACCTTTAGCTCCTAGCAGGGTATCTGGCACACACAAGTTCTCAATTTATGTTGGTAGAAGTTTAACAAAAGAGTCATCACATCCCTTCTATAAAACAACAAAAAACTGCAGAAACCAACACCACCGCCACCACCACCACCAACAACAAAAAAAAACAAACACAACAACTCCTGCAATGGCTCCACGCTGACCGCAGGCCTGAGTTCAATCTTCTGAGCCAGCCATTCTATGCTCCTTGTCGTGCTCATGCTGCCTACGTTTCCAAATAGCCTCTTCTGTTCTCTTTCTTTGGTTGATCAGTAAAATCCTATCCAACATTTAAGAGTGACCTAGACAATCACCAATCCTCTGTGACAGGCTTTCTTGAACTGCCACCCTCTCACAACTACCACAATGATCCCTAACCTCCTGCGGTGCTCCCATCTCCTGAACAGACCTCCAGTACAGTGTCTGTCACATTGTATTATAAGGATGTCTTCACAAAACAGATACGACCCATCAATACCTAATTTATTGAGAGTTTTTAGCATGAAGGGTTGTTGAATTTTGTCAAAGGCCTTTTCTGCATCTTTTGAGATAATCATGTGGTTTTTGTCTTTGGTTCTGTTTATATGCTGGATTACATTTATTGATTTGCATATATTGAACCAGCCTTGCATCCCAGGGATGAAGCCCACTTGATCATGGTGGATAAGCTTTTTGATGTGCTGCTGGATTCGGTTTGCCAGTATTTCATTGAGGATTTTTGCATCAATGTTCATCAAGGATATTGGTCTAAAATTCTCTTTTTTGGTTGTGTCTCTGCCCGGCTTTGGTATCAGGATGATGCTGGCCTCATAACATGAGTTAGGGAGGATCCCCTCTTTTTCTATTGATTGGAATAGTTTCAGAAGGAATGGTACCAGTTCCTCCTTGTACCTCTGGTAGAATTTGGCTGTGAATCCATCTGATCCTGGACTCTTTTTGGTTGGTAAGCTATTGATTATTGCCACAATTTCAGATCCTGTTATTGGTCTATTGAGAGATTCAACTTCTTCCTAGTTTAGTCTTGGGAGAGTGTATGTGTCGAGGAATTTATCCGTTTCTTCTAGATTTTCTAGTTTATTTGCGTAGAGGTGTTTGTAGTATTCTCTGATGGTAGTCTGTATTTCTGTGGGATCGGTGGTGATATCCCCTTTATCATTTTTTATTGCATCTATTTGATTCCTCTCTTTTCTTCTTTATTAGTCTTGCTAGTGGTCTGTCAATTTTGGTTGATCCTTTCAAAATACCAGCTCCTGGATTCGTTAATTTTTTGAAGGGTCTTTTGTGTCTCTATTTCCTTCAGTTCTGCTCTGATTTTAGTTATTTCTTGCCTTCTGCTAGCTTTTGAATGTGTTTGCTCTTGCTTTTCTAGTTCTTTTAATTGTGATGTTAGGGTGTCAATTTTGGATCTTTCCTGCTTTCTCTTGTGGGCATTTAGTGCTATAAATTTCCCTCTACACACTGCTTCGAATGTGTCCCAGAGATTCTGGTATGTTGTGTCTTTGTTCTCGTTGTTTTCAAAGAACATCTTTATTTCTGCCTTCATTTCGTTACGTACCCAGTAGTCATTCAGGAGCAGGTTGTTCAGTTTCCATGTAGTTGAGCGGTTTTGAGTGAGATTCTTAATCCTGAGTTCTAGTTTGATTACACTGTGGTCTGAGAGATAGTTTGTTATAATTTCTGTTCTTTTACATTTCTGAGGAGAGCTTTACTTCCCAGTATGTGGTCAATTTTGGAATAGGTGTGGTGTGGTGCTAAAAAAAATGTATATTCTGTTGATTTGGGGTGGAGAGTTCTGTAGATGTCTATTAGGTCTGCTTGGTGCAGAGCTGAGTTCAATTTCTGGGTATCCTTGTTGACCTTCTGTCTCGTTGATCTGTCTAATGTTGACAGTGGGGTGTTAAAGTCTCCCATTATTAACGTGTGGGAGTCTAAGTCTCTTTGTAGGTCACTCAGGACTTGCTTTATGAATCTGGGTGCTCCTGTATTGGGTGCATATATATTTAGGATAGTTCGCTCTTCTTGTTGAATTGATCCCTTACCATTAAGTAATGGCCTTCTTTGTCTCTTTTGATCTTTGTTGGTTTAAAGTCTGTTTTATCAGAGACTAGGATTGCAACCCCTGCCTTTTTGTGTTTTCCATTTGCTTGGTAGATCTTCCTCCATCCTTTTATTTTGAGCCTATGTGTGTCTCTGCCCGTGAGATGGGTTTCCTGAATACAGCACACTGATGGGTCTTGACTCTTTATCCAATTTGCCAGTCTGTGTCTTTTAATTGGAGCATTTAGTCTATTTACATTTAAAGTTAATAGTTTTATGTGTGAATTTGATCCTGTCATTATGATGTTAGCTGGTTATTTTGCTCGTTAGTTGCTGCAGTTTCTTCCTAGTCTTGATGGTTTTTACATTTTGGCATGATTTTGCAGCGGCTGGTACCGGTTGTTCCTTTCCATGTTTAGCACTTCCTTCAGGAGCTCTTTTAGGGCAGGCCTGGTGGTGACAAAATCTCTCAGCATTTGCTTGTCTGTAAAGTATTTTATTTCTCCTTCACTTATGAAGCTTAGTTTGGCTGGATATGAAATTCTGGGTTGAAAATTCTTTTCTTTAAGAATGTTGAATATTGGCCCCCACTCTCTTCTGGCTTGTAGAGTTTCTGCCGAGAGATCTGCTGTTAGTCTGATGGGCTTCCCTTTGAGGGTAACCTGACCTTTCTCTCTGGCTGCCCTTAACATTTTTTCCTTCATTTCAACTTTGGTGAATCTGACAAATATGTGCCTTGGTGTTGCTCTTCTCTAGGAGTATCTTTGTGGCGTTCTCTGTATTTCCTGAATCTGAATGTTGGCCTGCCTTGCTAGATTGGGGAAGTTCTCCTGGATAACATCCTGCAGAGTGTTTTCCAACTTGGTTCCATTCTCCCCGTCACTTTCAGGTACACTAATCAGACGTAGATTTGGTCTTTTCACATAGTCCCATATTTCTTGGAGGCTTTGCTCGTTTCTTTTTATTCTTTTTTCTCTAAACTTCCCTTCTCGCTTCATTTCATTCATTTCATCTTCCATTGCTGATACCCTTTCTTCCAGTTGATCGTGTCGGCTCCTGAGGCTTCTGCATTCTTCACGTAGTTCTCGAGCCTTGGTTTTCAGCTCCATCAGCTCCTTTAAGCACTTCTCTGTATTGGTTATTCTAGTTATACATTCATCTAAATTTTTTTCGAAGTTTTCAACTTCTTTGCGTTTGGTTTGAGTGTCCTCCCATAGCTCAGAGTAATTTGATCGTCTGAAGCCTTCTTCTCTCAGCTCGTCAAAGTTATTCTCTGTCCAGTTTTGTTCCGTTGCTGGTGAGGAACTGCGTTCCTTTGGAGGAGGAGAGGCGCTCTGCTTTTTAGAGTTTCCAGTTTTTCTGTTCTGTTTTTTCCCCATCTTTGTGGTTTTATCTACTTTTGGTCTTTGATGATGGTGACGTACAGATGGGTTTTTGGTGTGGATGTCCTTTCTGTTTGTTAGTTTTCCTTCTAACAGACAGGACCCTCAGCTGCAGGTCTGTTGGAGTACTGGGCCGTGTGAGGTGTCAGTCTGCCCCTGCTAGGGGGTGCCTCCCAGTTAGGCTGCTCGGGGGTCAGGGGTCAGGGACCCACTTGAGGAGGCAGTCTGCCCGTTCTCAGATCTCCAGCTGTGTGCTGGGAGAACCACTGCTCTCTTCAAAGCTGTCAGACAGGGACATTTAAGTCTGCAGAGGTTACTGCTGTCTTTTTGTTTGTCTGTGCCCTGCCCCCAGAGGTGGAGTCTAGAGAGGCAGGCAGGCCTCCTTGAGCTGTGGTGGGCTCCATCCAGTTCGAGCTTCCGGGCTGCTTTGTTTACCTAAGCAAGCCTGGGCAATGGTGGGCACCCCTCCCCCAGCCTCGCTGCCGCCTTGCAGTTTGATCTCAGACTGCTGTGCTAGCAATCAGTGAGACTCCATGGGCATAGGACCCTCCGAGCCAGGTGTGGGATATAATCTCCTGGTGTGCCCTTTTTTAAGCCCGTCGGAAAAGCGTAGTATTCGGGTGGGAGTGACCCGATTTTCCAGGTGCCGTCTGTCACCACTTTCTTTGACTAGGAAAGGGAACTCCCTGACCCCCTGCGCTTCCCGACTGAGGCAATGCCTCGCCCTGCTTCGGCTCGTGCACAGTGCACGCACCCACTGACCTGCGCCCACTGTCTGGCACTCCCTAGTGAGATGAACCCAGCACCTCAGATGGAAATGCAGAAATCACCCGTCTTTTGCGTCACTCACGCTGGGAGCTGTAGACCGGAGCTGTTCCTATTCGGCCATCTTGCCTCCTCCTCCCTTAAACTTTTCAAGAAACTTCTTACTGAGATGATTCTAGTATTATTGTTTATTATTTTTTAAGTATTAAAAACACTAGATAATCTTATAATGAACTATAGAAATCAGAAAATCAGAATGACTAGGGGATACCCATAATATCTAATTATGTGGTCTGAAGAATAATTAAATTCTATGAAGTAAACTACTTCCTTCTGCACTATTTAACTCCCTTAAATATGAACAGTAGAATGATATATCTTTAGGTAGAATCTTGCCAAGGACGATAGAATTAAAAAAAATTGGATAATTCAAAGGCAGAAAATATCCTTAGCATCTTTTCACGTTAGAAAAACCACACTAAAATGCTGGTGCTTCTGAATTTCAACAAGGCTGTAAAAAATAATTTGTATAAAAGTGAAATAAAATGAACTCTAAAAAAGATCAGACTTCATCATGTCCACTAGGCAATTCTGGGACACACTTTTGATGTGGTTACAGTGTTCGTCTGTGCTGGAAGAGTTTCAACAGAAAAACATCTGTTATGACAAATGGATTAATATTTGCTGCTTTGACATGAGGCCTTCCCAAGAAAAAGAATATCTCAACAGCATTGTCGAGATTTTTCTGCTTCGCATTTCTAAGACCCTAGACACCTTTAATAGCTGTTTTAAAACTGGGTGCCAAAGATTACAATTTTTGTAGACACTCTTTAAATTCACTGAAAGTCACTGTTGACATTTGGAAAAAAGATTAATTAGCATATGCTGAAAATTCTTTGACTAGCATTAGATTTCTGGTAACGAAAAAATCCTACATCCCTAAGTTTTTTATTCTCACCATCATTTCTGATGGTTCAGTAAAACAGATGTAGGCAGCTATATGTTTAATTCCTTAGGTCAGCATGCTTGCAGTGGTTGGCACTTAGTATGTTTCCAGAGTCTTTACCATGTCTTACTATACTGAACTACTAGTGGGCCTCAGAATAAATGTTACTCTTACCAATGCAGTTCTCGCTTTTTACTTCATACCCTGGGGGACAGATGCATCTGAAGGATCCCTCCAAATTCTGACAGGTACCAGGAGAGCAAGAGCCGGGAAGGGCGACACACTCATTAGTGTCTTTAGAGAAAAAGAAGAGAAAAAATAATTTAAGCACGAGATAATTGTTGCATAGATTTATCTGTCTGCCAAATGATATTAACATGAATTCATCTCGGGTCCTCTGATCTACTGGGTCACCATGAACAAATATTACCAAAGATACTCTTCTGACATCTTGGATATTTCTTATTTGGCAAGTGGCTAATTTTCTTTATTTGTTGCCTTTGCTTACTTTTCTTAAGACATGGACAGCCTCAAGCTCTGTCCCCAGTAAAAACACTGCCTATGAGACATTCCCATTGTTGATATCTTATACTAAAATTTTCCATCATAGCTTATCTTGGTCACGTGCTCTGATGATTAAATGAAATAATAATGAGTTCTTAAGTTAAAGGAGGGAGGTACATATCATCATTTTACAAAACATAACACCACAAAGACTGCTTATTATTTAGATACTTACCTATACAGTTTTTGCCATCTGGGGTAAGTTCATAACCTTCGTTACATAGACACTTGAAAGAACCAATTTCATTAAAACAACGTCCATTTCTGCACACCTGACCAAAAAAGGAACTGCACTCATCTATGTCTGTAAGCAAACAGGAGTATGTTTTTCAGAAAGAGCTCTTAACATGTATATTGTTTCACAAGACGCTACTTAAAAACATACTTATTGGCATGCATTTATACGAAATCCCATATTACAATTCCTCATCAACAGAGAAAAATGGCACATATCATAAGGATCATATAATTAATAGGATCCCATAGAGTCCTACTATTTTTCAACCATAAAGATACATTTTTTTCATTTTTGATATTAATATAACTCATGAATTTAGAACCAGATAAAAATCAAGGTTTAAGGTGAAGCTTTCCATTCTTTCTAACTGAAAAATATTTATTTTCCCACAGGCAGGAGGATATGTGGGATTTAATCTGATTGCCTAATTTGCATATACTTTACCTGGAGCTAAGCTGAGCATATTCAGAGAACAAATAAATGAGCTTATTTATTACAGGAAAATCAATGATATTAAAAACACTGGAATTGCTGATATCAAACATAATTGAAAGAAAAAAGACATTAAGTATTAAGTTTTCATTTAAGTTTTAGTTCTCCCTGACTGTACAAAGGCTCTAAGAAACTAGTCAAGAAGGCAGCAGTTGAATAAAATGTCCAATTAGCTCTACTTTTTTTCACAATTGTGGAATTTTGAAAAATAAAGAAAACAGAGAGGAACTTATGTTGGGTTAAATGAGGACGTGGGGATGAGCTCTGATGTAGTCCCACAATGGTAGAAAACCTAAGTTCTTTCACAAACCTTGCAGGGCCATGCGAATTACAACACATTATGCTGTAAATTACCCGTGCAGTTCCTGGCATGCAGTAAACAAGGAATAAACGTTTGCTGTCATTTCTCTTATTCTCTCCTCCAACTACTTCAGGACCCTCTCCCACTCACTATGTTTCCCATTTCACATTTGTGTGTTGCTGTGGGCCATGTGGGCCAAAGACTAAAGTCCTGTACGGCGCATAGGAGATATTTCTGAGGGCTTATCTAGAAACCTAGTCACCATTCATTATTTTTGTGGGGAAAGGCATTCTGGCTTCAAAAGCTGATGGAAAATGAAATGTCATGACAGGTGTAAGTAGGAGGCTACTGGTACTTGAATGTAAATAATCCAGAATGGATTTAAATGAAATACTTGTAATAACATTGAGACAATGAAGGGTCTATTTTTGATCTCATTAAGGGAATACAAATACCCTAAACCATAAATCAGTCCCAATATGTTTACTGTGATCTGAATGACCTTTTTTTCCTGAAATGATTGGCTGATTGACAAAAGGATTCAAGAGTATATTGTCTTGTGACAATTTAGGCCAATACTATGGTTTCAGTTAACTAGAAACCAGTCAATGAAATTATACATCTTTTGGCACATATTTGCAATTTTAGTAATATAATTTTTTTTTGTTCTTTAGTTTTGTTTTTTATTTCAGCACATTGTGTGGAAATGAAATAGAAGCAATAAAGGACTGAATGAAGTACTTACCCAGGCAATCATTATTATGAGTGAGTTCAAACCCCGGGTAGCACAGACAGTTATAGGATCCAACGGTGTTTTTACAAGTTCCATTTCCACATGGATGCCGCTCACACTCATCAACATCTATAAAGAAATATAGGCTCAAAAAATTCAATTTTTAACTAGAAAAAAATGGGCTATTAACCGTTTTATATGTTTAACTTATGGAATTACTTACATTTTCCTCATTCAGTACTAGAAACTCGTATCTACTTGAGGAAAATGAGTAAGAGATACGGAAAAATCAAAATTACAAGAATCAAAATTGTAAAATTCTAAGAAAATAGTACAGTTGAACAGGTACTGACTGTACTCAGACAATACTCAGACATAGCCTAAGAGAGCATCCCCCTAGTAGAGATGTATTAATGAGCAGGTCTGCTTAATAATCGTAAATAAAACTGATCTTCTAAAATACTGAAACAATTTCTTTCATAATAAAAGGCATTATAAACACTTACCCAGAAATTTAAATCCCTTAATTTGAGCAGAAAAACAAAGACAAACTTTAGTTTACTTAATTGTATGAAGTAATGAAATCCAAATTGAGGTTTATTAGAATTCACTACCAGCCTTCAAAAAAACTGAATTAAGAAAATATTTAGAAAGGTCATTCATCATATGAGACAGCAGACTCCCCAACTATGAATTCCAGGCTGCTGAAACTCTACCACACCAAAAAAAGGGTGGGGGCTGGTATTGTTC